>NW_027515602.1:300000-450000 GCF_048772815.1 Callospermophilus lateralis
TAATTTATATATTCAAACTCAATCCTGTTGAAAATGTCTAATTCTATCACTCACTTTATACTTTGCCTATTTTCGTAATGTTTCTATTGATCTCTGCTTTTCTACATATTTTCCCCAGTTCAACATAGTGACTGACTCTTCATATGTGCTGAAATTTACATTCACTCTATAACCGAAAGTCTATTGCTAAAGAACTTTTGGTCCAAATCCTATACTCACTCTTCTTCCTAAACCTACCGACTATCTTCCTAATCCTACTGAATATCCCTTTTTGATTGGGTGCTCTCTTTTAAATTCAATCATCCAATTTACAAGGTCCTATGCCATTGTATATCGAATTATCTGAGACATCTTTGCAGAACATAATTCAAAGCTAAGTATCCCAATCAAGGGCAGAACCCTTATGGGCTTCAAATCATACCTAGATTTCTGTTTTCATACTTATATTTCACATCTATATTTTGTAAGCATTGCAGGTTCCCAATACCATTATTCATCGCACGGAATCATTTGTAACCCATATCAAACCTGTTTTTAACCCCAATTATACACTGGTCCCTCAATCATCTTACAGAAGAGCAGGGACAGAGTGGTTCTTACAATACAGGAAAGTTGGGGATATTCCACCTGATGAGAACCTCAAAGGTCCATGCAGAAATGATACCTGGAGATGTTGTAGGCAGGTATGAAGGACCTGAGAGAGCAAAAGTCATCTTCCATGGCAAATATCTTGGTCAGAAAGAAGGGATGTGTCTGAATCAGCCTCTCTCTTCTTATTGTAGAGAAGATGGACCAAACCAGGCCTGTGTGGAGAGCTGTTCCTGGGTGCCTATGGTTGATATACCATTCTCCCTTGTGAAAGTGTCACAGGAAGTAGGGGAAGCCTCCATCTCATGGGACCCTTATAAGCAACAGTTAGGACAATGTGGTTGCCAAGGAAGTGACTCATTCAGTTCCAAAGAAAGTGACATATCTCATTTCCTTGGTGATGGAACTCTCTGAAATTTGTATCCAAGAGGCCAGGCACCCAGAGGCAGTCCCAGTCCCAGTCCCAGTGGGCTCACTTGTTTGGATTTACCAAGGACAGAGTCAGTTTTCTTGGTACCTACTGATGTGAGGATGGCCTAATGCCAAGAGAACTCTGAAGATGGACCTTTCCTGAGAAAGCAGGTAGTGGCTCACCACTTTTTCCTGAAAATTACAAAGAGTTGAACAAGGAAACAAGATCTGAGAGAAGACAGGACATTTCGGGGGAACATAGTATGGCCCGCAGTCAGAGGAAACTCCGGATAGTCACAGACCTACTTGGGGGAAGGAGGTGCCTTTGTGGGAGTGGGTGTGGGTTTGTTGTTTTGTCTCATGTTCTGAGAATAGGTAGGAAAGGCTGTTTGTTCGGTTTGGAGTGGACAGTTTCTAGTAAGTTGTTTGATCAGGCGAGTGTTTCTGTTTCGGTGTATCCCAATGTGTCCGTTGTTGTAAACATTAAAAAGAGAATGCATTAATGGAGGTGTCCTGTCTAGTATAAATCTTCCCATAATTCATCCTGCCCAATATATGAATGGACTGCAGCTTGTCTTATCGATGTGCAACACCTGCTATCTTTCTACGTTGCTGTTTTCTTCTTGAATTCTAGCCACTCTCCAGAATAGGCTCATGGTTTTGTGTCCAAAATATGTACCACCTCCAAGCTCTGTGACATGGCCATGTACTGGATAGCTGAAGAGAATGGCGAGCATCTCAGAAAACTCAGATATTAGTGTGACCAGGAAAGTCTCAGTGCAGAAACCCTGCTTTGGGCCTTTTGCTGACTTATTGTTGTGTTGCACCGAATGTCAGGAAGGTCTTTGCCTCAGGCCACCCCTTTGTGAAGCCTGAAGAAAACAGTTTTCAAATGGAAATGAATGGGCATCTCCTGTGGCTTCTGGCTTCATTGCTTTGGGAAAGGATGTGTCTGAATCAGCCTCTTGGCCATGTGTGTGGCTGTGACTTAGATTCTCAGCACCTGATGAATCTAAAAATGATCCCCTGTGTGCATCCAAAACCATAAGGGCAAAAAATCTTTCATTGTGGATGAATTCTCTTGCCTTCCTCTGTTAAAATCCTGAACTCCATAAGTGAGAATAGGGATTCTTTGGGTCAAATGAGTTCTTCAAATCTCTGCAGAGGTGCTTGGGTTTTCGAATAACTTTAAATCACATAAAGAATGTATTCCTGAAATCAGTAGGCCTCAAATTGGAGAAACACAGAAGAATTAACGGCAGGCTTCTTTGATCATTCCTGGTTCACAGAAACGGTGTCCAGGCCACCCTGACTTTAGGCAAATGAGGGGCATACGAGCTGATTTTGGACACTGTCTTGGGCTGCGCCCCTCATGGAAACCTCCAGCCAGAGGTTAAGATGAGTTACTATATGGAATAAGATGAGGGCCATGTGGGAGTGTTTCGGTTTTAATTTTAGTCATTTGTGTGACAGTTGGAAGAAATGACTGTGTCCAATTGGGCTTGAACTCTGGTGTGATTCCCCTTAGAGACTGGGTTTTGGAACTGAACTCAGAGAAGCATTGCCATGAATTTTGTTGGGATTTTAAGAGGCCACGCATGAAAGTCGCTCTTGGAAACTGAGACCTAGGCCCCGGGTGGATTTCCACAGAGGCCTGGGAAACTCAGCAAGGATATCAAATGATTTTATTCTTAAAGAAATGGCAGCCATAGTTGAGAGTCAAAACACACGTGGACCTCACATTGTAGACCTCAATGGGCCTGGCCTAATGTGACCTTTTGTCCACTCTTTGGGAAGCCTTGCCTTTTAGAGATCTCCAGAGATTTCATTGAAATGAGCTTCCTCACCATTTAATGTTTGCTGCATGAATTGAAACCCACAGTGCCTCCAACTTCATGCTTGAAAAATGGCTAGATAAATACCATGAAATTTTTGAAATTCCTATGACCAGGTGGCACTGGAGAAACATTGGATGTCCTGTTGCTGATTATGAGTATACCAGACAGTGCCTTGATTTACTGAGTTTCATGAAAATGGTGTAGAACAGAGATGCCAGTAAGTTGGAGCCTGCTGAGTAGTGGGTCTAGAGCAGTGGTGGGGAGGTGTTTGATAAAACATCCGTGGTAGGGCCATGTGGATCTACCATTGGATTCCAAAGGGCTTGTAACTGACATGGTGCAGCCAGCAGACCCTTATAGGTAAAGGCATCTTGTTATATGGAGAGTCTTCAGAGGAAAATGAAGAATCAGGTTGATATGGACAAGGGGGCAATGGGCCAAGCTCTGAGAGATAGAAGCCTAGTTGGTGCATTCCCTTGAAGACCCTGACCAACCACACGTGAGACAACTCCCTCCAGCACTGTATCCCAGTTTAGCTCCTAGTATTTCGTGAAACAAATACCAAACTCACAGTGCAGCAGGAAAAACACCACAAAAAGTGGAGGAGGACCAAATGGCTTCACAGTCCACACGGGGAGACACTTAGTCTCCAGTGGCATCAGTTAACCTACAAAGAGAGGATTCAGCACTGCTTCATCTAGTTCTTTGGAAAATAAGAAACCATGTCCTCCAGGTCACATAGATGCAGACCCAGCTCTCATAGTCTCACTACAAAGGAAGCCAAATCTCCTGAAAACAACATATATTCAAGGGCGGAAGCTCAGAGGAGTTTCTCAAAAAGTTTTTAGGCCAGCAGAGCTCCATGTTTGTGGAGTGTTTACCCTGTCCCTTAGTTTTGGAAACTTTTCTACCACCTCCAAGGTTGTGAACTGCTGAGCATTTTCCATTCCAGATATGTATTCACTGATTTTGTAACTCCTCTCCTCTAATTGTGTCTTACTTGGGGTGAAGGTGATGTCAAGGCATTCTTCTGGATGAGAGCGGGAGGAAATTGTGCAGCATATATTTACATACGCATTGGATTCATTTTCAAATTTTCCATTTGAAGTACTGAATCCCTGACATTAACCCATACCTGGTAGACTTAGACAGTTCATCCTAATATAATGGGGAAAATTAACCCAACACAATAGAAATACAAGCACTTCAGAGGAGACATGTTGTATAGGTGGACTTGACATTTGTATTATATAAGGTAGGAGTTATAAATCTAGTCAAATTTTAATTGAAATATTCTCCATGTGTTTTTAAACTTAACAAATATGTGAATTCTTGTTTCCCTTTTCTGTAGCCTATTCACACATGTATATTTATATGCATATATAGAATCCTACCAGGTATCACATGTACATTTTTGTGAGGTGGCTGTCTTGGCAGATACAAATTGTGAGAAGAGTTCACTCCTCCTAAATGCTGTTGGAAATGAAAATTCAACCTATAGGAGAGCGTCCTAGTACAACAACATTATACATAAACTCATGTTCAGTAAAATAAATATGTTTGCATCTGTGGATGATATATATTTACTGATGAATTTCGATTGGCATTTATATTGGTACTTTTTAATGTCTGTGAGTGTTGTGTGTGTGTGTGTGTGTGTGTGTGTGCGTGTGTGTGTGTGTATATATATATATACATATATATATATATATAAATAGATATATATATATATAGATATATATATATATAGATGTAGATATAGATATAGATATACTCTCCAAATTTTTCAAAATATGGAATATATGTGTCTAATATACACTCTCTAAATTCATTCATGTTCATGTATGTGGATTTGTAATCAACTTTTCACAAGATTATAATCATAAATATTCATCCACTTGAAATACATATTTGTTTCCTAGTACTGAAAACTAACTTCAGTGAATTGTGCATACAAATCCTAATTATTCTACAGTAACTGACCCAGTCTAACATCAATGCAAGTAGACTCCTATGGGACATGATATGTAATTTGTCATTCATTTGTATTCGACACTGCTACATTATTGTTTCCTCAGTTTTTGCACATCATAGGATATACATTTCATCCACAAGTTCACAAATTAACAGGCATTTGTTTCAACTTTAATCACTTCTTGCTTCAGAACACAAGTAATGTCAGGGTTTCTTGAATGGTCTTTTCATGAGACTTCTTTCCAAACACATTATTTTGAATTTCCATAATCATTTTGAAGCAAAACTCACACACTCTTTATGATAAACCAAAACATTAATATTTCCATTAGATATATAACTGGTTGGAATGAATGATTGTATATCAATATACGACTTCCTTTAATTTTTCAGATATCAGTTCAATTCATTATTTAAAGTTCAAAAAAGTTATATTATTTATTCACAGTATGGTCTATTCATCCTTTTTCTCTATGTTCATAGAAACAGGGTACACCTCTTTCTACCCCCGATTCTAGTTTACATCTTCAATATATTGCTCCCAGAAATGGTGAAAGAATTACTCATGTCACCTCATTATCACAGTAATATTCTGGACAAAAAATGGAAAGGTCACACTTATGATTGTACCAAAGCCTAAATGGAAAGTGAACATGGATTTCTAAAAACATCCATTTCCAGGTTGCCTAATGCTGTCAATTGTCAATCCTATTGGTGACTACATTTTTGTTTTTTCCTAGTTTATATATTCAAACTCAACCCTGTTGAAAATGTCTAATTCTATCACTCACTTTATACTTTGCCTGATTTCGTAATGTTTCTATTGATATCTGCTTTTCTACATATTTTCCCCAGTTCAACATAGTGACTGACTCTTCATATGTGCTGAAATATACTTTCACTCTATAACTGAAAGTATTGCTAAAGAACTTTTGGTCCAAATCCTATACTCACTCTTCTTCCGAAACCTACTGACTATCTTCCTAATCATACTGAATATCCCTTTTTGACTAGATGTTCTCTTCTAAATTCAATCATCCAATGTACAAGGTCCTATGCCATTGTATATCAAATTATCTGAGACAAATTTGCAGAACATAATTCAAAGTTCAGTATCCCAATCAAGGGCAGAACCCTTCTGGGCTTCAAATCATACCTAGATTTCTGTTTTCATACTTATATTTCACCTCAATATTCTTGTAAATATTTCAGGTTCCCAATACCATTATTCATCGCACAGAGTCATACATAACCAAAATCAAACCTGTTTTTAACCCCCAGTATACACTGTTCCCTCAATCATTTTACAGAAGAGCAGGGACAGAGTGGTTCTTACAATACAGGAGAGTTGGGGACCTTCCACATTAAGAGAACCTCAAATGTCCATGCACAAATCATACCTGGAGAAGTTGTAAGCAGGTATGAAGCACCTGAGAGAGCAAAAGTCATCTTCCATGGCAAACAACCTGGTCAGGATGAAGGGATGTGTCTGAATCGGCCTCTCTCTTCTTATTGTAGAGAACATGGACCAAACCAGGCCTGGGTGGAGAGCTGTTCCAGGGTGCCAATGGTTGATATACATTCTACCTTATGAAAGTGTCAGAGGAAGTAGGGGCAAACTCCATCTTATGTTACCCTTGGAAGCAACTGTTAGGACAAAGTGGTTGCCAAGGCAGTGACCTCATTCAGTTCCAAAGAATGTGACATACCTCAGTTCCTTGGTGATGGAACTCTCTTAACTTGGTATCCAAGAAGCCAGGCAGCCAGAGGCAGTCCCAGTCCCAGTCCCAGTGGGCTCACTTGTTTGGATTTACCAAGGACACAGTCAGTTTTCTTGGTACCTAATGATGTGAGGAAGGCCAAATGCCAGGAGAGCTCTGAAGATGGACCTTTCCTCAGAAAACAGGTAGTGGCTAACCACTTTTTCCTGACTTCTTCACAGAGTTGTTCAAGGAAACAAGATCGGAGAGAAGACAGGACATTTCGGGAAAACATAGTATGGCCCACCAGTCAGAGGACACCCCAGATAGTCACAGACCTACTTGGGGTAAGGAGGTGCCTTTGTGGGAGTGCGTGTGGGTTTGTTGTTTTGTCTCATGTTCTGAGAATAGATAGGAAAGTAGGTTTGTTTGGTTTGGAGTGGACAGTTTCTAGTAAGTCATTTGACACAGCGAGTGTTTCTGTTTCTGTGTATTCCACTGTGTCCATTGTTGTAGACATTAGAAAAGAGAATGCATTAATGGATGTGTCCTGTCTAGTATAAATCTTCCCATAATTCATCCTGCCAATATATAAATGGACTGCAGCTTGTCTTATCGATGTGCAACATCTGCTATCTTTCTAAGTTGTTGTTTTCTTCCCGAATTCTGGCCACTCTCCAGAATAGGCTCATGGATTTGTGTCCAAAATGGTACCACCTCCAAGCTCTGTGACATGGCCACGTACTGGATAGCTGAAGAGAATGGCGAGCATCTCAGAAAACTCAGATATCATTGTGACCAGGAAAGTCTCAGTGCAGAAACCCTGCTTTGGGCTCTTTGCTTACTTATTGTTGTGTTGCACTGAATGTCTGGAAGGTCTTTGCCTCAGGCCACCCCTTTGTGAAGCCTGAAGAAAACAGTTTTCAAATGGAAATGAATGGGCCTCCCCTGTGGCTCTTTGCTTAATTGCTTTGGAAAGGGATGTGTCTTTATCAGACTCTTGGACCTGTGTGTGGCTGTGACTTAGATTCTCAGCACCTGATGGATCTTAAGAATGATCCCATGTGAGCTTCCAAACCCAAAATGGCAAAAAATATCATTCATTGTGAATGAAGTCTCTTGCTTTCCTCTGTTAGGTTCCTGCACTCCATCAAATGAGAATAGGGATTCTTTGGGTCAAATGAGTTCTTCAAAGCCATGAAGAGGTGCTTGTGTTTTCGCATGACTCGAAATCACCTAAAGAATCGATACCTAAATTCAGTTGGCCTCAAATTGGAGAAACACAGAACTATTAACGGCAGGCTTATTTGTTCACTCCTCATTCACAGAAACGGTTTCCAGGCTACCCTGACTTTAGGCAAATGAGGGGCAAACGAGCTGATTTTGGTCACTGTCTTGGGCTGCGCCCCTCATGGAAACCTCCAGCCAGAGGTTAAGATGATTGACTATATGGAATAAGATGAGGGCCATGTGGGAGTGTTTTGGTTTTTGTTTTGGTTTTAATTTTGTTCATTTGTGTGGCATTGGAAAAAATGACTGGGTGTACGTGGGCTTGAAATCTGGTGTCATTCCCCTTAGAGACTGGGTTTTGGAACTGAACTCAGAGAAGCATTGCCATGAATTTTGTTGGGATTTTAAGAGGCCACGCATGAAAGTCACTCTTGGAAACTGAGACCTAGGCCCCGGGTGGATTTCCACAGAGGCCTGGGAATTTCAGCAAGGATATCACATGATTTTATTCTTAAAGAAATGGCAGCCATAGTTGAGAGTCAAAACACACATGGACCTCACATTGTAGACCTCAATGGGCCTGACCTAATGTGACCTTTTTCCACTCTTTGGGAAGCCTTGCCTGTGCGAGTTCTCCAGAGAATTCATTTAAATGAGCTTCCTCACCATTTAATGTTTTCTGAATGAATGGAAACCCCCATTGCCTCCAACTTCATGCTTGAAAAATGGCTAGATAAATACCATGAAATTTTTGAAATTCCTATGACCAGGTGGCACTGGAGAAACATTGGATGTCCTGTTGCTGATTATGAGTATACCAGACAGTGCCTTGACTTACTGAGTTTCATGAAAATGGTGTAGAACAGAGATGCCAGTAAGATGGAGCGTGCTGAGTAGTGGGTCTAGAGCAGTGGTGGGGAGGTGTTTGATAAAACATCCGTGGTAGGGCCATGTGGATCTACCATTGGATTCCAAAGGGCTTGTAACTGACATAGTGCAGCCAGCAGACCCTTATATGTAAAGGCATCTTGTTATATGGAGAGTTTTCAGAGGAAAATTAAGAATCAGGTTGATATGGACATGGAGTCAATTGGGCAAGCTGTGAGAGATAGAAGCCTAGTTGGTGCATTCTCTTGCAGACCCTGACCCACCACACGTGACAGAACTCCCTCCAGCACTGTGTCCCAGTTTAGTTCCTAGTATTTCGGGAAACAAATACCAAACTCACAGTGCAGCAGCAAAAACACCACAAGAAGTGGAGGAGGACCAAATGGCTTCAGTGTCCACACGGGGAGACACTTAGTACCCAGTGGTCTCAGTTTACCTACAAAGAGAGGATTCAGCACTGCTTCATCTTGTTCATTGGAAAATAAGAAACCATGTCCTCCAGGTCACATAGATGCAGACCCAGCTTTGATGGTCTCACTACAAAGGAAGCCAAATCTCATGAAAACAACATATATTTCAAGTACAGAAGCTCAGAGGCAGTTTCTCAAAAAGTTTTTAGGCCAGCAGAGCTCCATGTTTGTGGAGTGTTTACCCTGTCCCTTAGTTTTGGAAACTCCTCTACCACCTCCAAGGTTGTGAGCTCCTGAGCATTTTACATTCCAGATATGTATTCACTGATTTTGTAACTCTTCTCCTCTAATTGTGTCTTACTTGGGGTGAAGGCAATGTCAAGGCATTGTTCTGGATGAGAGCGGGAGGATATTTGTGCAGCATATATTTACATACACATTGGATTCATTTTCCAATTTTCCATTCGAAGTACTGAATCCCTGACACTAACCCATACCAAGTAGACTCAGACTATTCATCCTAATATAATGGGGAAAATTAACCCAACACAATAGAAATACAAGCACTTCAGAGGAGACATGTTGTATAGTTGGACGTGACATTTGCATTATATTAGTTAGGAGATATAAATCTAGTCAAATTTTAATGGAAATATTCTCCATGTGTTTTTAAACTTAACAAATATGTGAATGCTTGTTTCCCTTTTCTGTAGCCTATTCACACAAGTATATTTATATGCATATATAGAATCCTACCAGGTATCACACATACATTTTTGTGAGGTGGCTGTCTTGGCAGATACAAATTGTGAGAAGAGTTCACTCCTCCTAAATGCTGTTGGAAATGAAAATTCAACCTATAGGAGAGCGTCCTAGTACAACAACATTATACATAAACTCATGTTCAGTAAAATAAATATGTTTGCATCTGTGGATGATATATATTTACTGATGAATTTCGATTCACATGTATATTTTCACTTTTTAATGTCTGTGAGTGTTGTGTGTGTTTGTGTGTGTGTGTTTGTGTGTGTGTGTAGATATAGATATAGATATACTCTCCAAATTTTTCAAAATATGAAATATATATGTCTAATATACACTCTCTAAATTCATTCATGTTCATGTATGTGGATTTATAATCCACTTTTCACAAGATTATAATCAGAAATATTCATCCACCTGAAATACATATTTGTTTCCTAGTACTGAAAACTAACTTCAGTGAATGGTGCATACAAATCCTAATTATTCTACAGTGGACTGACCCAGTCTAACATCAATGCAAGTAGACTCCTATGGGACATGATATGTAATTTGTCATTCATTTGTATTCGACACTGGTACATTATTGTTTCTTCAGTTTTTGCACATCATAGGATATACATTTCATCCACAAGTTCACAAATTAATAGGCATTTGTTTCAACTTTAATCACTTCTTGCTTCTGAACACATGTATTCTCAGGGTTTCTTGACTGGTCTTTTCATGAGACTTCTTTCCATACACATTATTTTGAATTTCCATAATCATTTTTAAGCAAACCTCACACACTCTTCATGATAAACCAAAACACTAATATTTCCATTAGATATATCACTGGTTGGAATGAATGATTGTATATCAATATACGATTTCCTTTAATTTTTCAGATATCAGTTCAATTCATTATTTCAAGTTCAAAAAAGTTATATTATTTATTCACAGTATGGTCTATTCATGCTTTTTCTCTATGTTCATAGAAACAGGGTACACCTCTTTGTACCCCGATTCTTATTTTACATCTTCAATATATTGCTCCCAGAAATGGTTAAAGAAACACTCATGTCACCTCATTATCACAGTAATATTCTGGACAAAAATGGAAAGGTCACACTTATGATTGTACCAAATCCTAAATGGAAGGTGAACATGGATTTCTAAAAACATCCGTGTCCAGGTTGCCTAATGCTGTCAATTGTCAATCCTATTGGTGACTACATTTTTGTTTTTTCCTAATTTATATATTCAAACCCAACCCTGTTGAAAATGTCCAATTCTATCACTCACTTTATAATTTGCCTGATTTCGTAATGTTTCTATTGATATCTGCTTTTCTACATATTTTCCCCAGTTCAACATAGTGACTGACTCTTCATATGAGCTGACATTTACATTCACTCTATAACCAAAAGTGTATTGCTAAAGAACTTTTGGTCCAAATCCTATACTCACTCTTCTTCCTAAACCTACCGACTATCTTCCTAATCGTACTGAATATCCCTTTTTGACTGGATGTTATCTTCTAAATTAAATCATCCAATGTACAAAGTCCTATGCCATTGTATATCGAATTATCTGAGACATCTTTGCAGAACATAATTCAAAGCTAAGTATCCCAATCAAGGGCAAAACCCTTCTGGGCTTCAAATCATACCTAGATTTCTCTTTTCATACTTATATATCACCTCTATATTCTTGTAAATATTGCAGGTTACCAATACCATTATTCATCGCACAGAATCGTTCGTAACCCAAATCAAACCTGTTTTTAACCCCAAGTATACACTGTTCCCTCAATCATTTTACAGAAGAGCAGGGACAGAGTGGTTCTTACAATACAGGAAAGTTGGGGACCTTCCACCTAATGAGAACCTCAAATGTCCATGCAAAAATGATACCTGGAGAAGTTGTACACAGGTATGAAGCAACTGAGAGAGCAAAAGTCATCTTCCATGGCAAACAACCTGGTCAGAATGAAGGGATGTTTCTGAATCTGCATCTCTCTTCTTATTGTAGAGAAGAGGGACCAAACCAGGCCTTAGTGGAGAGATGTTCCCGGGTGCCAATGGTTGATATACATTCTACCTTATGAAAGTGTCACAGGAAGTAGGGGCAACCTCCATCTTATGTTACCCTTGGAAGCAACTGTTAGGACAAAGTGGTTGCCAAGGCAGTGACCTCATTCAGTTCCAAAGAATGTGACATACCTCATTTCCTTGGTGATGGAACTCTCTGAACTTGGTATCCAAGAAGCCAGGCACCCAGATGCAGTCCCAGTCCCAGTCCCAGTGGGCTCACTTGTTTGGATTTCCCAAGGACAGAGTCAATTTTCTTGGTACCTAATGATGTGAGAATGGCCAAATGTCAGGAGAGCTCTGAAGGTGGACCATTTCTGAGAAAACAGGTAGTGGATAACCACTTTTTCCTGACATCTTCACAGAGTTGGTCAAGGAAACACAATCTGAGAGAAGACAGGCCATTTCGGGGGAACATTGTATGGCCCACTGGTCAGAGGACACTCCGGATAGTCACAGACCTACTTGGGGGAAGGAGGTGCCTTTGTGGGAGTGGGTGTGTGTTTGTTGTTTTGTCTCATGTTCTGAGAATAGATAGGAAAGGCGGTTTGTTTGGATTGGACTGGACAGTTTCTAGTAAGTCATTTGACACGGCGAGTGTTTCTGTTTCTGTGTATCCCACTGTGTCCGTTGTTGTACACATTAGAAAAGAGAATGCATTAATGGATGTGTCCTGTCTAGTATAAATCTTCCCATAATTCATCCTGCCCAATATATGAAAGGACTGCAGCTTGTCTTATCGATGTGCAACACCTGCTATCTTTCTAAGTTGTTGTTTTCTTCCTGAATTCTGGCCACTCTCCAGAATAGGCTCATGGATTTGTGTCCTAACTATGTACCACCTCCAAGCTCTGTGACATGACCATGTACTGGATAGCTGAAGAGAATGGCGAGCATCTCAGAAAACTCAGATATCAGTGTGACCAGGATAGTCTCAGTGCAGAAACCCTGCTTTGGGCCTTTTGCTTACTTATTGTTGTGTTGCACTGAATGTCAGGAAGGTCTTTGCTCAGGCCACCCCTTTGTGAAGCCTGAAGAAAACAGTTTTCAAATGGAAATGAATGGGCCTCACCTGTGGCTCTTGCTTAATTGCTTTCGAAAGGGATGTGTCTTTATCAGCCTCTTGGACCTGTGTGTGGCTGTGACTTAGATTCTCAGCACCTGATGGATCTTAAGAATGATCCCATGTGAGCTTCCAAAACCAAAATGGCAAAAAATATCATTCATTGTGGATGAAGTCTCTTGCCTTCCTCTGTTAGGTTCCTGCACTCCATCAAATGAGAATAGGGATTCTTTGGGTCAAATGAGTTTTTCAAAGCCCTGCAGAGGTGCTTGTGTTTTTGCATGACTCTAAATCACCTAAAGAATCGATATCTAAAATCAGTAGGCGTCAAATTGGAGAAACACAGAAGTATTAACGGCAGGCTTATTTGTTCACTCCTGGTTCACAGAAACTGTGTCCAGGCTACCCTGACTTTAGGCAAATGAGGGGCAAACGAGCTGATTTTGGACACTCTCTTGGGCTGCGCCCCTCATGGAAACCTCCAGCCAGAGGTTAAGATGATTGACTATATGGAATAAGATGAGGGCCATGTGGGAGTGTTTTGATTTTAATTTTGATCATTTGTGTGGCATTGGAAAAAATGACTGGGTCCACGTGGGCTTGAACTCTGGTGTGATTCCCCTTAGAGACTGGGATTTGAAACTGAACTCAGAGAAGCATTGGCATGAATTTTGTTGGGATTTTAAGAGGCCACGCATGAAAGTCGCTCTTGGAAACTGAGACCTAGGCCCCGGTGGATTTCCACAGAGGCCTGGGAATCTCAGCAAGGATATCACATTATATAATTCTTAAAGAAATGGCAGCCATAGTTTAGAGTCAAAACACACATGGACCTCACATTGTAGACCTCAATGGGCCTGGCCTAATGTGACCTTTTGTTCACTCTTTGGGAAGCCTTGCCTGTGAGGGTTCTCCAGAGATTTCATTGAAATGAGCTTCCTCACCATTTAATGTTTGCTGAATGAATTGAAACCCAAAGTGCCTCCAACTTCATGCTTGAAAAATGGCTAAATAAATACCATGAAATTTTTGAAATTCCAATGACCAGGTGGCACTGGAGAAACATTGGATGTCCTGTTGCCGATCATGAGTATACCAGACAGTGCCTTGATTTACTGAGTTTCATAAAAATGGTGTAGAACAGAGCTGCCAGTAAGTTGGAGTCTGCTGAGTAGTGGGTCTAGAGCAGTGGTGGAGAGGTGTTTGATAAAACATCCATGGTAGTGCCATGTGGATCTACCATTGGATTCCAAATGGCTTGTAACTGATATGGTGCAGCCAGCAGACCCTTATATGTAAAGGCATCTTGTTATATGGAGAGTTTTCAGAGGAAAATTAAGAATCAGGTTGATATGGACATGGAGTCAATTGGGCAAGCTGTGAGAGATAGAAGCCTAGTTGGTGCATTCTCTTGCAGACCCTGACCCACCACACGTGACAGAACTCCCTCCAGCACTGTGTCCCAGTTTAGTTCCTAGTATTTCGGGAAACAAATACCAAACTCACAGTGCAGCAGCAAAAACACCACAAGAAGTGGAGGAGGACCAAATGGCTTCAGTGTCCACACGGGGAGACACTTAGTACCCAGTGGTCTCAGTTTACCTACAA
This sequence comes from Callospermophilus lateralis, assembly GCF_048772815.1. Taxonomy (NCBI): domain Eukaryota; kingdom Metazoa; phylum Chordata; class Mammalia; order Rodentia; family Sciuridae; genus Callospermophilus; species Callospermophilus lateralis. The sequence goes on from NW_027515602.1 coordinate 314,548, forward strand.
AGAGAGGATTCAGCACTGCTTCATCTTGTTCATTGGAAAATAAGAAACCATGTCCTCCAGGTCACATAGATGCAGACCCAGCTTTGATGGTCTCACTACAAAGGAAGCCAAATCTCATGAAAACAACATATATTTCAAGTACAGAAGCTCAGAGGCAGTTTCTCAAAAAGTTTTTAGGCCAGCAGAGCTCCATGTTTGTGGAGTGTTTACCCTGTCCCTTAGTTTTGGAAACTCCTCTACCACCTCCAAGGTTGTGAGCTCCTGAGCATTTTACATTCCAGATATGTATTCACTGATTTTGTAACTCTTCTCCTCTAATTGTGTCTTACTTGGGGTGAAGGCAATGTCAAGGCATTGTTCTGGATGAGAGCGGGAGGATATTTGTGCAGCATATATTTACATACACATTGGATTCATTTTCCAATTTTCCATTCGAAGTACTGAATCCCTGACACTAACCCATACCAAGTAGACTCAGACTATTCATCCTAATATAATGGGGAAAATTAACCCAACACAATAGAAATACAAGCACTTCAGAGGAGACATGTTGTATAGTTGGACGTGACATTTGCATTATATTAGTTAGGAGATATAAATCTAGTCAAATTTTAATGGAAATATTCTCCATGTGTTTTTAAACTTAACAAATATGTGAATGCTTGTTTCCCTTTTCTGTAGCCTATTCACACAAGTATATTTATATGCATATATAGAATCCTACCAGGTATCACACGTACATTTTTGTGAGGTGGCTGTCTTGGCAGATACAAATTGTGAGAAGAGTTCACTCCTCCTAAATGCTGTTGGAAATGAAAATTCAACCTATAGGAGAGCGTCCTAGTACAACAACATTATACATAAACTCATGTTCAGTAAAATAAATATGTTTGCATCTGTGGATGATATATATTTACTGATGAATTTCGATTCGCATGTATATTGGCACTTTTTAATGTCTGTGAGTGTTGTGTGTGTTTGTGTGTGTGTGTTTGTGTGTGTGTGTGTAGATATAGATATAGATATACTCTCCAAATTTTTCAAAATATGAAATATATATGTCTAATATACACTCTCTAAATTCATTCATGTTCATGTATGTGGATTTATAATCCACTTTTCACAAGATTATAATCAGAAATATTCATCCACCTGAAATACATATTTGTTTCCTAGTACTGAAAACTAACTTCAGTGAATGGTGCATACAAATCCTAATTATTCTACAGTGGACTGACCCAGTCTAACATCAATGCAAGTAGACTCCTATGGGACATGATATGTAATTTGTCATTCATTTGTATTCGACACTGGTACATTATTGTTTCTTCAGTTTTTGCACATCATAGGATATACATTTCATCCACAAGTTCACAAATTAATAGGCATTTGTTTCAACTTTAATCACTTCTTGCTTCTGAACACATGTATTCTCAGGGTTTCTTGACTGGTCTTTTCATGAGACTTCTTTCCATACACATTATTTTGAATTTCCATAATCATTTTTAAGCAAACCTCACACACTCTTCATGATAAACCAAAACACTAATATTTCCATTAGATATATCACTGGTTGGAATGAATGATTGTATATCAATATACGATTTCCTTTAATTTTTCAGATATCAGTTCAATTCATTATTTCAAGTTCAAAAAAGTTATATTATTTATTCACAGTATGGTCTATTCATGCTTTTTCTCTATGTTCATAGAAACAGGGTACACCTCTTTGTACCCCGATTCTTATTTTACATCTTCAATATATTGCTCCCAGAAATGGTTAAAGAAACACTCATGTCACCTCATTATCACAGTAATATTCTGGACAAAAATGGAAAGGTCACACTTATGATTGTACCAAATCCTAAATGGAAGGTGAACATGGATTTCTAAAAACATCCGTGTCCAGGTTGCCTAATGCTGTCAATTGTCAATCCTATTGGTGACTACATTTTTGTTTTTTCCTAATTTATATATTCAAACCCAACCCTGTTGAAAATGTCCAATTCTATCACTCACTTTATAATTTGCCTGATTTCGTAATGTTTCTATTGATATCTGCTTTTCTACATATTTTCCCCAGTTCAACATAGTGACTGACTCTTCATATGAGCTGACATTTACATTCACTCTATAACCAAAAGTGTATTGCTAAAGAACTTTTGGTCCAAATCCTATACTCACTCTTCTTCCTAAACCTACCGACTATCTTCCTAATCGTACTGAATATCCCTTTTTGACTGGATGTTATCTTCTAAATTAAATCATCCAATGTACAAAGTCCTATGCCATTGTATATCGAATTATCTGAGACATCTTTGCAGAACATAATTCAAAGCTAAGTATCCCAATCAAGGGCAAAACCCTTCTGGGCTTCAAATCATACCTAGATTTCTCTTTTCATACTTATATATCACCTCTATATTCTTGTAAATATTGCAGGTTACCAATACCATTATTCATCGCACAGAATCGTTCGTAACCCAAATCAAACCTGTTTTTAACCCCAAGTATACACTGTTCCCTCAATCATTTTACAGAAGAGCAGGGACAGAGTGGTTCTTACAATACAGGAAAGTTGGGGACCTTCCACCTAATGAGAACCTCAAATGTCCATGCAAAAATGATACCTGGAGAAGTTGTACACAGGTATGAAGCAACTGAGAGAGCAAAAGTCATCTTCCATGGCAAACAACCTGGTCAGAATGAAGGGATGTTTCTGAATCTGCATCTCTCTTCTTATTGTAGAGAAGAGGGACCAAACCAGGCCTTAGTGGAGAGATGTTCCCGGGTGCCAATGGTTGATATACATTCTACCTTATGAAAGTGTCACAGGAAGTAGGGGCAACCTCCATCTTATGTTACCCTTGGAAGCAACTGTTAGGACAAAGTGGTTGCCAAGGCAGTGACCTCATTCAGTTCCAAAGAATGTGACATACCTCATTTCCTTGGTGATGGAACTCTCTGAACTTGGTATCCAAGAAGCCAGGCACCCAGATGCAGTCCCAGTCCCAGTCCCAGTGGGCTCACTTGTTTGGATTTCCCAAGGACAGAGTCAATTTTCTTGGTACCTAATGATGTGAGAATGGCCAAATGTCAGGAGAGCTCTGAAGGTGGACCATTTCTGAGAAAACAGGTAGTGGATAACCACTTTTTCCTGACATCTTCACAGAGTTGGTCAAGGAAACACAATCTGAGAGAAGACAGGCCATTTCGGGGGAACATTGTATGGCCCACTGGTCAGAGGACACTCCGGATAGTCACAGACCTACTTGGGGGAAGGAGGTGCCTTTGTGGGAGTGGGTGTGTGTTTGTTGTTTTGTCTCATGTTCTGAGAATAGATAGGAAAGGCGGTTTGTTTGGATTGGACTGGACAGTTTCTAGTAAGTCATTTGACACGGCGAGTGTTTCTGTTTCTGTGTATCCCACTGTGTCCGTTGTTGTACACATTAGAAAAGAGAATGCATTAATGGATGTGTCCTGTCTAGTATAAATCTTCCCATAATTCATCCTGCCCAATATATGAAAGGACTGCAGCTTGTCTTATCGATGTGCAACACCTGCTATCTTTCTAAGTTGTTGTTTTCTTCCTGAATTCTGGCCACTCTCCAGAATAGGCTCATGGATTTGTGTCCTAACTATGTACCACCTCCAAGCTCTGTGACATGACCATGTACTGGATAGCTGAAGAGAATGGCGAGCATCTCAGAAAACTCAGATATCAGTGTGACCAGGATAGTCTCAGTGCAGAAACCCTGCTTTGGGCCTTTTGCTTACTTATTGTTGTGTTGCACTGAATGTCAGGAAGGTCTTTGCTCAGGCCACCCCTTTGTGAAGCCTGAAGAAAACAGTTTTCAAATGGAAATGAATGGGCCTCACCTGTGGCTCTTGCTTAATTGCTTTCGAAAGGGATGTGTCTTTATCAGCCTCTTGGACCTGTGTGTGGCTGTGACTTAGATTCTCAGCACCTGATGGATCTTAAGAATGATCCCATGTGAGCTTCCAAAACCAAAATGGCAAAAAATATCATTCATTGTGGATGAAGTCTCTTGCCTTCCTCTGTTAGGTTCCTGCACTCCATCAAATGAGAATAGGGATTCTTTGGGTCAAATGAGTTTTTCAAAGCCCTGCAGAGGTGCTTGTGTTTTTGCATGACTCTAAATCACCTAAAGAATCGATATCTAAAATCAGTAGGCGTCAAATTGGAGAAACACAGAAGTATTAACGGCAGGCTTATTTGTTCACTCCTGGTTCACAGAAACTGTGTCCAGGCTACCCTGACTTTAGGCAAATGAGGGGCAAACGAGCTGATTTTGGACACTCTCTTGGGCTGCGCCCCTCATGGAAACCTCCAGCCAGAGGTTAAGATGATTGACTATATGGAATAAGATGAGGGCCATGTGGGAGTGTTTTGATTTTAATTTTGATCATTTGTGTGGCATTGGAAAAAATGACTGGGTCCACGTGGGCTTGAACTCTGGTGTGATTCCCCTTAGAGACTGGGATTTGAAACTGAACTCAGAGAAGCATTGGCATGAATTTTGTTGGGATTTTAAGAGGCCACGCATGAAAGTCGCTCTTGGAAACTGAGACCTAGGCCCCGGTGGATTTCCACAGAGGCCTGGGAATCTCAGCAAGGATATCACATTATATAATTCTTAAAGAAATGGCAGCCATAGTTTAGAGTCAAAACACACATGGACCTCACATTGTAGACCTCAATGGGCCTGGCCTAATGTGACCTTTTGTTCACTCTTTGGGAAGCCTTGCCTGTGAGGGTTCTCCAGAGATTTCATTGAAATGAGCTTCCTCACCATTTAATGTTTGCTGAATGAATTGAAACCCAAAGTGCCTCCAACTTCATGCTTGAAAAATGGCTAAATAAATACCATGAAATTTTTGAAATTCCAATGACCAGGTGGCACTGGAGAAACATTGGATGTCCTGTTGCCGATCATGAGTATACCAGACAGTGCCTTGATTTACTGAGTTTCATAAAAATGGTGTAGAACAGAGCTGCCAGTAAGTTGGAGTCTGCTGAGTAGTGGGTCTAGAGCAGTGGTGGAGAGGTGTTTGATAAAACATCCATGGTAGTGCCATGTGGATCTACCATTGGATTCCAAATGGCTTGTAACTGATATGGTGCAGCCAGCAGACCCTTATATGTAAAGGCATCTTGTTATATGGAGAGTTTTCAGAGGAAAATTAAGAATCAGGTTGATATGGACATGGAGTCAATTGGGCAAGCTGTGAGAGATAGAAGCCTAGTTGGTGCATTCTCTTGCAGACCCTGACCCACCACACGTGACAGAACTCCCTCCAGCACTGTGTCCCAGTTTAGTTCCTAGTATTTCGGGAAACAAATACCAAACTCACAGTGCAGCAGCAAAAACACCACAAGAAGTGGAGGAGGACCAAATGGCTTCAGTGTCCACACGGGGAGACACTTAGTACCCAGTGGTCTCAGTTTACCTACAAAGAGAGGATTCAGCACTGCTTCATCTTGTTCATTGGAAAATAAGAAACCATGTCCTCCAGGTCACATAGATGCAGACCCAGCTTTGATGGTCTCACTACAAAGGAAGCCAAATCTCATGAAAACAACATATATTTCAAGTACAGAAGCTCAGAGGCAGTTTCTCAAAAAGTTTTTAGGCCAGCAGAGCTCCATGTTTGTGGAGTGTTTACCCTGTCCCTTAGTTTTGGAAACTCCTCTACCACCTCCAAGGTTGTGAGCTCCTGAGCATTTTACATTCCAGATATGTATTCACTGATTTTGTAACTCTTCTCCTCTAATTGTGTCTTACTTGGGGTGAAGGCAATGTCAAGGCATTGTTCTGGATGAGAGCGGGAGGATATTTGTGCAGCATATATTTACATACACATTGGATTCATTTTCCAATTTTCCATTCGAAGTACTGAATCCCTGACACTAACCCATACCAAGTAGACTCAGACTATTCATCCTAATATAATGGGGAAAATTAACCCAACACAATAGAAATACAAGCACTTCAGAGGAGACATGTTGTATAGTTGGACGTGACATTTGCATTATATTAGTTAGGAGATATAAATCTAGTCAAATTTTAATGGAAATATTCTCCATGTGTTTTTAAACTTAACAAATATGTGAATGCTTGTTTCCCTTTTCTGTAGCCTATTCACACAAGTATATTTATATGCATATATAGAATCCTACCAGGTATCACACGTACATTTTTGTGAGGTGGCTGTCTTGGCAGATACAAATTGTGAGAAGAGTTCACTCCTCCTAAATGCTGTTGGAAATGAAAATTCAACCTATAGGAGAGCGTCCTAGTACAACAACATTATACATAAACTCATGTTCAGTAAAATAAATATGTTTGCATCTGTGGATGATATATATTTACTGATGAATTTCGATTCGCATGTATATTGGCACTTTTTAATGTCTGTGAGTGTTGTGTGTGTTTGTGTGTGTGTGTTTGTGTGTGTGTGTGTAGATATAGATATAGATATACTCTCCAAATTTTTCAAAATATGAAATATATATGTCTAATATACACTCTCTAAATTCATTCATGTTCATGTATGTGGATTTATAATCCACTTTTCACAAGATTATAATCAGAAATATTCATCCACCTGAAATACATATTTGTTTCCTAGTACTGAAAACTAACTTCAGTGAATGGTGCATACAAATCCTAATTATTCTACAGTGGACTGACCCAGTCTAACATCAATGCAAGTAGACTCCTATGGGACATGATATGTAATTTGTCATTCATTTGTATTCGACACTGGTACATTATTGTTTCTTCAGTTTTTGCACATCATAGGATATACATTTCATCCACAAGTTCACAAATTAATAGGCATTTGTTTCAACTTTAATCACTTCTTGCTTCTGAACACATGTATTCTCAGGGTTTCTTGACTGGTCTTTTCATGAGACTTCTTTCCATACACATTATTTTGAATTTCCATAATCATTTTTAAGCAAACCTCACACACTCTTCATGATAAACCAAAACACTAATATTTCCATTAGATATATCACTGGTTGGAATGAATGATTGTATATCAATATACGATTTCCTTTAATTTTTCAGATATCAGTTCAATTCATTATTTCAAGTTCAAAAAAGTTATATTATTTATTCACAGTATGGTCTATTCATGCTTTTTCTCTATGTTCATAGAAACAGGGTACACCTCTTTGTACCCCGATTCTTATTTTACATCTTCAATATATTGCTCCCAGAAATGGTTAAAGAAACACTCATGTCACCTCATTATCACAGTAATATTCTGGACAAAAATGGAAAGGTCACACTTATGATTGTACCAAATCCTAAATGGAAGGTGAACATGGATTTCTAAAAACATCCGTGTCCAGGTTGCCTAATGCTGTCAATTGTCAATCCTATTGGTGACTACATTTTTGTTTTTTCCTAATTTATATATTCAAACCCAACCCTGTTGAAAATGTCCAATTCTATCACTCACTTTATAATTTGCCTGATTTCGTAATGTTTCTATTGATATCTGCTTTTCTACATATTTTCCCCAGTTCAACATAGTGACTGACTCTTCATATGAGCTGACATTTACATTCACTCTATAACCAAAAGTGTATTGCTAAAGAACTTTTGGTCCAAATCCTATACTCACTCTTCTTCCTAAACCTACCGACTATCTTCCTAATCGTACTGAATATCCCTTTTTGACTGGATGTTATCTTCTAAATTAAATCATCCAATGTACAAAGTCCTATGCCATTGTATATCGAATTATCTGAGACATCTTTGCAGAACATAATTCAAAGCTAAGTATCCCAATCAAGGGCAAAACCCTTCTGGGCTTCAAATCATACCTAGATTTCTCTTTTCATACTTATATATCACCTCTATATTCTTGTAAATATTGCAGGTTACCAATACCATTATTCATCGCACAGAATCGTTCGTAACCCAAATCAAACCTGTTTTTAACCCCAAGTATACACTGTTCCCTCAATCATTTTACAGAAGAGCAGGGACAGAGTGGTTCTTACAATACAGGAAAGTTGGGGACCTTCCACCTAATGAGAACCTCAAATGTCCATGCAAAAATGATACCTGGAGAAGTTGTACACAGGTATGAAGCAACTGAGAGAGCAAAAGTCATCTTCCATGGCAAACAACCTGGTCAGAATGAAGGGATGTTTCTGAATCTGCATCTCTCTTCTTATTGTAGAGAAGAGGGACCAAACCAGGCCTTAGTGGAGAGATGTTCCCGGGTGCCAATGGTTGATATACATTCTACCTTATGAAAGTGTCACAGGAAGTAGGGGCAACCTCCATCTTATGTTACCCTTGGAAGCAACTGTTAGGACAAAGTGGTTGCCAAGGCAGTGACCTCATTCAGTTCCAAAGAATGTGACATACCTCATTTCCTTGGTGATGGAACTCTCTGAACTTGGTATCCAAGAAGCCAGGCACCCAGATGCAGTCCCAGTCCCAGTCCCAGTGGGCTCACTTGTTTGGATTTCCCAAGGACAGAGTCAATTTTCTTGGTACCTAATGATGTGAGAATGGCCAAATGTCAGGAGAGCTCTGAAGGTGGACCATTTCTGAGAAAACAGGTAGTGGATAACCACTTTTTCCTGACATCTTCACAGAGTTGGTCAAGGAAACACAATCTGAGAGAAGACAGGCCATTTCGGGGGAACATTGTATGGCCCACTGGTCAGAGGACACTCCGGATAGTCACAGACCTACTTGGGGGAAGGAGGTGCCTTTGTGGGAGTGGGTGTGTGTTTGTTGTTTTGTCTCATGTTCTGAGAATAGATAGGAAAGGCGGTTTGTTTGGATTGGACTGGACAGTTTCTAGTAAGTCATTTGACACGGCGAGTGTTTCTGTTTCTGTGTATCCCACTGTGTCCGTTGTTGTACACATTAGAAAAGAGAATGCATTAATGGATGTGTCCTGTCTAGTATAAATCTTCCCATAATTCATCCTGCCCAATATATGAAAGGACTGCAGCTTGTCTTATCGATGTGCAACACCTGCTATCTTTCTAAGTTGTTGTTTTCTTCCTGAATTCTGGCCACTCTCCAGAATAGGCTCATGGATTTGTGTCCTAACTATGTACCACCTCCAAGCTCTGTGACATGACCATGTACTGGATAGCTGAAGAGAATGGCGAGCATCTCAGAAAACTCAGATATCAGTGTGACCAGGATAGTCTCAGTGCAGAAACCCTGCTTTGGGCCTTTTGCTTACTTATTGTTGTGTTGCACTGAATGTCAGGAAGGTCTTTGCTCAGGCCACCCCTTTGTGAAGCCTGAAGAAAACAGTTTTCAAATGGAAATGAATGGGCCTCACCTGTGGCTCTTGCTTAATTGCTTTCGAAAGGGATGTGTCTTTATCAGCCTCTTGGACCTGTGTGTGGCTGTGACTTAGATTCTCAGCACCTGATGGATCTTAAGAATGATCCCATGTGAGCTTCCAAAACCAAAATGGCAAAAAATATCATTCATTGTGGATGAAGTCTCTTGCCTTCCTCTGTTAGGTTCCTGCACTCCATCAAATGAGAATAGGGATTCTTTGGGTCAAATGAGTTTTTCAAAGCCCTGCAGAGGTGCTTGTGTTTTTGCATGACTCTAAATCACCTAAAGAATCGATATCTAAAATCAGTAGGCGTCAAATTGGAGAAACACAGAAGTATTAACGGCAGGCTTATTTGTTCACTCCTGGTTCACAGAAACTGTGTCCAGGCTACCCTGACTTTAGGCAAATGAGGGGCAAACGAGCTGATTTTGGACACTCTCTTGGGCTGCGCCCCTCATGGAAACCTCCAGCCAGAGGTTAAGATGATTGACTATATGGAATAAGATGAGGGCCATGTGGGAGTGTTTTGATTTTAATTTTGATCATTTGTGTGGCATTGGAAAAAATGACTGGGTCCACGTGGGCTTGAACTCTGGTGTGATTCCCCTTAGAGACTGGGATTTGAAACTGAACTCAGAGAAGCATTGGCATGAATTTTGTTGGGATTTTAAGAGGCCACGCATGAAAGTCGCTCTTGGAAACTGAGACCTAGGCCCCGGTGGATTTCCACAGAGGCCTGGGAATCTCAGCAAGGATATCACATTATATAATTCTTAAAGAAATGGCAGCCATAGTTTAGAGTCAAAACACACATGGACCTCACATTGTAGACCTCAATGGGCCTGGCCTAATGTGACCTTTTGTTCACTCTTTGGGAAGCCTTGCCTGTGAGGGTTCTCCAGAGATTTCATTGAAATGAGCTTCCTCACCATTTAATGTTTGCTGAATGAATTGAAACCCAAAGTGCCTCCAACTTCATGCTTGAAAAATGGCTAAATAAATACCATGAAATTTTTGAAATTCCAATGACCAGGTGGCACTGGAGAAACATTGGATGTCCTGTTGCCGATCATGAGTATACCAGACAGTGCCTTGATTTACTGAGTTTCATAAAAATGGTGTAGAACAGAGCTGCCAGTAAGTTGGAGTCTGCTGAGTAGTGGGTCTAGAGCAGTGGTGGAGAGGTGTTTGATAAAACATCCATGGTAGTGCCATGTGGATCTACCATTGGATTCCAAATGGCTTGTAACTGATATGGTGCAGCCAGCAGACCCTTATATGTAAAGGCATCTTGTTATATGGAGAGTTTTCAGAGGAAAATTAAGAATCAGGTTGATATGGACATGGAGTCAATTGGGCAAGCTGTGAGAGATAGAAGCCTAGTTGGTGCATTCTCTTGCAGACCCTGACCCACCACACGTGACAGAACTCCCTCCAGCACTGTGTCCCAGTTTAGTTCCTAGTATTTCGGGAAACAAATACCAAACTCACAGTGCAGCAGCAAAAACACCACAAGAAGTGGAGGAGGACCAAATGGCTTCAGTGTCCACACGGGGAGACACTTAGTACCCAGTGGTCTCAGTTTACCTACAAAGAGAGGATTCAGCACTGCTTCATCTTGTTCATTGGAAAATAAGAAACCATGTCCTCCAGGTCACATAGATGCAGACCCAGCTTTGATGGTCTCACTACAAAGGAAGCCAAATCTCATGAAAACAACATATATTTCAAGTACAGAAGCTCAGAGGCAGTTTCTCAAAAAGTTTTTAGGCCAGCAGAGCTCCATGTTTGTGGAGTGTTTACCCTGTCCCTTAGTTTTGGAAACTCCTCTACCACCTCCAAGGTTGTGAGCTCCTGAGCATTTTACATTCCAGATATGTATTCACTGATTTTGTAACTCTTCTCCTCTAATTGTGTCTTACTTGGGGTGAAGGCAATGTCAAGGCATTGTTCTGGATGAGAGCGGGAGGATATTTGTGCAGCATATATTTACATACACATTGGATTCATTTTCCAATTTTCCATTCGAAGTACTGAATCCCTGACACTAACCCATACCAAGTAGACTCAGACTATTCATCCTAATATAATGGGGAAAATTAACCCAACACAATAGAAATACAAGCACTTCAGAGGAGACATGTTGTATAGTTGGACGTGACATTTGCATTATATTAGTTAGGAGATATAAATCTAGTCAAATTTTAATGGAAATATTCTCCATGTGTTTTTAAACTTAACAAATATGTGAATGCTTGTTTCCCTTTTCTGTAGCCTATTCACACAAGTATATTTATATGCATATATAGAATCCTACCAGGTATCACACGTACATTTTTGTGAGGTGGCTGTCTTGGCAGATACAAATTGTGAGAAGAGTTCACTCCTCCTAAATGCTGTTGGAAATGAAAATTCAACCTATAGGAGAGCGTCCTAGTACAACAACATTATACATAAACTCATGTTCAGTAAAATAAATATGTTTGCATCTGTGGATGATATATATTTACTGATGAATTTCGATTCGCATGTATATTGGCACTTTTTAATGTCTGTGAGTGTTGTGTGTGTTTGTGTGTGTGTGTTTGTGTGTGTGTGTGTAGATATAGATATAGATATACTCTCCAAATTTTTCAAAATATGAAATATATATGTCTAATATACACTCTCTAAATTCATTCATGTTCATGTATGTGGATTTATAATCCACTTTTCACAAGATTATAATCAGAAATATTCATCCACCTGAAATACATATTTGTTTCCTAGTACTGAAAACTAACTTCAGTGAATGGTGCATACAAATCCTAATTATTCTACAGTGGACTGACCCAGTCTAACATCAATGCAAGTAGACTCCTATGGGACATGATATGTAATTTGTCATTCATTTGTATTCGACACTGGTACATTATTGTTTCTTCAGTTTTTGCACATCATAGGATATACATTTCATCCACAAGTTCACAAATTAATAGGCATTTGTTTCAACTTTAATCACTTCTTGCTTCTGAACACATGTATTCTCAGGGTTTCTTGACTGGTCTTTTCATGAGACTTCTTTCCATACACATTATTTTGAATTTCCATAATCATTTTTAAGCAAACCTCACACACTCTTCATGATAAACCAAAACACTAATATTTCCATTAGATATATCACTGGTTGGAATGAATGATTGTATATCAATATACGATTTCCTTTAATTTTTCAGATATCAGTTCAATTCATTATTTCAAGTTCAAAAAAGTTATATTATTTATTCACAGTATGGTCTATTCATGCTTTTTCTCTATGTTCATAGAAACAGGGTACACCTCTTTGTACCCCGATTCTTATTTTACATCTTCAATATATTGCTCCCAGAAATGGTTAAAGAAACACTCATGTCACCTCATTATCACAGTAATATTCTGGACAAAAATGGAAAGGTCACACTTATGATTGTACCAAATCCTAAATGGAAGGTGAACATGGATTTCTAAAAACATCCGTGTCCAGGTTGCCTAATGCTGTCAATTGTCAATCCTATTGGTGACTACATTTTTGTTTTTTCCTAATTTATATATTCAAACCCAACCCTGTTGAAAATGTCCAATTCTATCACTCACTTTATAATTTGCCTGATTTCGTAATGTTTCTATTGATATCTGCTTTTCTACATATTTTCCCCAGTTCAACATAGTGACTGACTCTTCATATGAGCTGACATTTACATTCACTCTATAACCAAAAGTGTATTGCTAAAGAACTTTTGGTCCAAATCCTATACTCACTCTTCTTCCTAAACCTACCGACTATCTTCCTAATCGTACTGAATATCCCTTTTTGACTGGATGTTATCTTCTAAATTAAATCATCCAATGTACAAAGTCCTATGCCATTGTATATCGAATTATCTGAGACATCTTTGCAGAACATAATTCAAAGCTAAGTATCCCAATCAAGGGCAAAACCCTTCTGGGCTTCAAATCATACCTAGATTTCTCTTTTCATACTTATATATCACCTCTATATTCTTGTAAATATTGCAGGTTACCAATACCATTATTCATCGCACAGAATCGTTCGTAACCCAAATCAAACCTGTTTTTAACCCCAAGTATACACTGTTCCCTCAATCATTTTACAGAAGAGCAGGGACAGAGTGGTTCTTACAATACAGGAAAGTTGGGGACCTTCCACCTAATGAGAACCTCAAATGTCCATGCAAAAATGATACCTGGAGAAGTTGTACACAGGTATGAAGCAACTGAGAGAGCAAAAGTCATCTTCCATGGCAAACAACCTGGTCAGAATGAAGGGATGTTTCTGAATCTGCATCTCTCTTCTTATTGTAGAGAAGAGGGACCAAACCAGGCCTTAGTGGAGAGATGTTCCCGGGTGCCAATGGTTGATATACATTCTACCTTATGAAAGTGTCACAGGAAGTAGGGGCAACCTCCATCTTATGTTACCCTTGGAAGCAACTGTTAGGACAAAGTGGTTGCCAAGGCAGTGACCTCATTCAGTTCCAAAGAATGTGACATACCTCATTTCCTTGGTGATGGAACTCTCTGAACTTGGTATCCAAGAAGCCAGGCACCCAGATGCAGTCCCAGTCCCAGTCCCAGTGGGCTCACTTGTTTGGATTTCCCAAGGACAGAGTCAATTTTCTTGGTACCTAATGATGTGAGAATGGCCAAATGTCAGGAGAGCTCTGAAGGTGGACCATTTCTGAGAAAACAGGTAGTGGATAACCACTTTTTCCTGACATCTTCACAGAGTTGGTCAAGGAAACACAATCTGAGAGAAGACAGGCCATTTCGGGGGAACATTGTATGGCCCACTGGTCAGAGGACACTCCGGATAGTCACAGACCTACTTGGGGGAAGGAGGTGCCTTTGTGGGAGTGGGTGTGTGTTTGTTGTTTTGTCTCATGTTCTGAGAATAGATAGGAAAGGCGGTTTGTTTGGATTGGACTGGACAGTTTCTAGTAAGTCATTTGACACGGCGAGTGTTTCTGTTTCTGTGTATCCCACTGTGTCCGTTGTTGTACACATTAGAAAAGAGAATGCATTAATGGATGTGTCCTGTCTAGTATAAATCTTCCCATAATTCATCCTGCCCAATATATGAAAGGACTGCAGCTTGTCTTATCGATGTGCAACACCTGCTATCTTTCTAAGTTGTTGTTTTCTTCCTGAATTCTGGCCACTCTCCAGAATAGGCTCATGGATTTGTGTCCTAAATATGTACCACCTCCAAGCTCTGTGACATGACCATGTACTGGATAGCTGAAGAGAATGGCGAGCATCTCAGAAAACTCAGATATCAGTGTGACCAGGACAGTCTCAGTGCAGAAACCCTGCTTTGGGCCTTTTGCTTACTTATTGTTGTGTTGCACTGAATGTCAGGAAGGTCTTTGCTCAGGCCACCCCTTTGTGAAGCCTGAAGAAAACAGTTTTCAAATGGAAATGAATGGGCCTCACCTGTGGCTCTTGCTTAATTGCTTTCGAAAGGGATGTGTCTTTATCAGCCTCTTGGACCTGTGTGTGGCTGTGACTTAGATTCTCAGCACCTGATGGATCTTAAGAATGATCCCATGTGAGCTTCCAAAACCAAAATGGCAAAAAATATCATTCATTGTGGATGAAGTCTCTTGCCTTCCTCTGTTAGGTTCCTGCACTCCATCAAATGAGAATAGGGATTCTTTGGGTCAAATGAGTTTTTCAAAGCCCTGCAGAGGTGCTTGTGTTTTTGCATGACTCTAAATCACCTAAAGAATCGATATCTAAAATCAGTAGGCGTCAAATTGGAGGAACACAGAAGTATTAACGGCAGGCTTATTTGTTCACTCCTGGTTCACAGAAACTGTGTCCAGGCTACCCTGACTTTAGGCAAATGAGGGGCAAACGAGCTGATTTTGGACACTCTCTTGGGCTGCGCCCCTCATGGAAACCTCCAGCCAGAGGTTAAGATGATTCCCTATATGGAATAAGATGAGGGCCATGTGGGAGTGTTTTGGTTTTAATTTTGGTCATTTGTGTGGCATTGGAAAAAATGACTGGGTACACGTAGGCTTGAACTCTGGTGTGATACCCCTTAGAGACTGGGTTTTGGAACTGAACTCAGAGAAACATTGTCATGAATTTTGTTGGGATTTTAATAGGCCAAGCATGAAAGTCGCTCTTGGAAACTGAGACCTAGGCCCCGGGTGGATTTCCAAAGAGGCCTGGGAATCTCAGCAAGGATATCACATGATTTTATTGTTAAAGAAATGGCAGCCATAGTTGAGAGTCAAAACACACATGGACCTCACATTGTAGACCTCAATGGGCCTGGCCTAATGTGACCTTTTGTCCACTCTTTGGGAAGCCTTGCCTGTGAGAGTTCTCCAGAGAATTCATTGAAATGAGCTTCCTCACCATTTAATGTTTGCTGCATGAATTGAAATCCACAGTGCCTCCAACTTCATGCTCGAGAAATGGATAGATAAATACCATGAAATTTTTAAAATTCCTATGACCAGGTGGCACTGGAGAAATATTGGATGTCCTGTTACTGTTCATGAGTATACCAGACTGTGCCTTGATTTACTGAGTTTCATGAAAATGATGTAGAACAGAGATGCCAGTAAGTTGGAGCCTGTTGAGTAGTGGGTCTAGAGCAGTGGTGGGGAGGTGTTTGATTCAACATCCGTGGTAGGGCCATGTGGATCTACCATTGGATTCCAAATGGCTTGTAACTGACATGGTGCAGCCAGCAGACCCTTATATGTAAAGGCATCTTGTTATATGGAGAGTTTTCAGAGGAAAATGAAGAATCAGGTTGATATGGACAAGGGGGCAATGGGGCAAGCTGTGAGAGATAGAAGCCTAGTTTGTGAATTCTCTTGCAGACCCTAACCCACCACTCGTGACTCAACTCCCTCCAGCACTGTGTCTCAGTTTAGCTCCTAGTATTTCGTGAAACAAATACCAAACTCACAATGCAGCAGGAAAAACACCACAAAAAGTGGTGGAGGACCTAATGGCTTCACAGTCCACACGGGGAGACACTTAGTCTCCAGTGGCCTCAGATTATCTACAAAGAGAGGATTCAGCACTGCTTCATCTTGTTCATTGGAAAATAAGAAACCATGTCCTCCAGGTCACATAGATGCAGACCCAGCTTTGATGGTCTCACTACAAAGGAAGCCAAATCATCTGAAAACAACATATATTTCAATTGCGGAAGCTCAGAGGCAGTTTCTCAAAAAGTTTTTAGGCCAGCAGAGCTCCATGTTTGTGGAGTGTTTACCCTGTCCCTTAATTTTGGAAACTCCTCTACCACCTCAAAGGTTGTGAACTCCTGAGCATTTTCCATTCCAGATATGTATTCACTGATTTTGTAACTCTTCTCCTCTAATCGCGTCTTACTTGGGGTGAAGGTAATATCAAGGCATTGTTCTGGATGAGAGCGGGAGGATATTTGTGCAGCATATATTTACATACACATTGGATTCATTTTCCAATTTTCCATTCGAAATACTGAATCCCTGAAACTAACCCATACCTAGTAGACTCAGACTATTCATCCTATTATAATGGGAAAAATTAACCCAACACAATAGAAATACAAGCACTTCAGAGGAGACATGTTGTATAGTTGGACTTGACATTTGCATTATATAAGGTAGGTGTTATAAATCTAGTCAAATTTTAATGGAAATATTCTCCATGTGTTTTTAAATTTAACAAATATGTGAATTCTTGTTTCCCTTTTCTGTAGCCTATTCACATATGTATATTTATATGCACATATAGAATCCTACCAGGTATCACACGTACATTTTTGTGAGGTGGCTGTCTTGGCAGATACAAATTGTGAGAAGAGTTCACTCCTCCTAAAACTGTTTTAAATGAAAATTCAACCTATAGGAGAGCGTCCTAGTAGAACAACATTATACATAAACTCATGTTCAGTAAAATAAATATTTTTGCATCTGTGGATGATATATATTTACTGATGAATTTCTATTGGCATTTATATTGGTACTTTTTAATGTCTGTGAGTGTTGTGTGTGTGTGTGTGTGTGTATAGATATAGATATAGATATAGATATAGATATAGATATAGATAGATATAGATATACTCTCCAAATTTTTGAAAATTTGGAATATTTTTGTCTTATTTTGCACTTCCTAAATTTTTCATATTCATGAATGTGTATTTATAATCATCTTTTCTCAAGATTATTCTCAGAAACATTCATATACCCTACTAGACTCTGACTACTAATACTAATATAATGGAGAAAAATATCCCAAACAGAATAGAAATACAAGCATTTCAGAAGGGACATGGTGTATAGTTGGACTTGCCTTTTGCATGATATAAGGTAGGAGTTATAAATCTATTCAATTTGCTGAAATAGTTTTCCATATGTTATTTTTTTTGACACAAAACAAAATTTAATCTTTGAAAACTAAATAAAATTGACACATCCTTAACCAAGCTAATGAAGAAAAAAAACCTCAAATTACTAAAATTAAGGATCGTAAAAGAACTTTTACAGAGTACACAACTAAAATACAGAGAATAATTAAAAACTAATTTGAAAATTTATACTCTAATAAATTAAAATACCATGATGACATCAATAAAATTTTAGAGATATACCCAAACTGAATTAGTAGGACATGAACAATTTAAACAAATCAATTTCAAGCAATGAAATAGAAGTTGCTGTCAACAGCCTACCAATCAATCAACGCCCAGGAACAGACAGATTCTCAGTCAAGTTCTACAAGACCTTCAAAGAAGCATTCATCACAATACTCCTCAAATTATTCCATAAAATAGAAAAGCATGGAACTCCTCCAAACTCATTTCATGAGGATAGTATCACTCACATACCAAAATCAGACAAAGACACATCAAGGAAAGAAAACTTCAGAGCAATATTCCTGACAAACATATATACAAAAATTCTCAATAAAATTCTTTTTTTTAAGCCAAAGTTAATCAAAAGGGATAAAGAGGGACACTACACACTATTCCATGTGTTTTTAAAGTTAAGAAATATATGAATTCCTGTCTCCCTTTCTCTTTAGCCTATTAAGCACATGTATTTTTATATGCACAAATAGAATCCTACCTGGTTTCACACGTACATTCTTGTGAGGTGGCTGACTTGGCAGATACTATTTGTGAGAAGAGATCACTCCTCCTAAATGCTGTTGGTACAGAAAATTCAACCCATGGGTGAGCTTCCTAGATGAACAACATTCTACATACATCCATGTTCAGTAAAATGAATATTTTGGGATATGCGGATGAGTTATTTTTCATGATGAATTTCGATTGACATATATATTGTGACATTATAATGTGTGTGTGTTTGTGTGTCTATATATATATATATATATATATATATATATATATATATATATAGTCTCCAGATTTTCCAAAATATGAAATATATGTCTTCTTATACACCACCTGAATTCATTCATATTCATATATGTGGATTTATAATTAACTTTTAACAAGTTTATTCTCAGAAATATACATCCACTGACATACATATTTGTTTCCTAGTACTGAAAACTAACTTCAGGGAAGGGTTCTTACAAATCCTAATATTTCTAGAGTAACTGACCAAGTTTAACATCAATGCAAATACATTCCTATTTGATATGATGTGTTTGTTAAAGTTCATTTTTATTCAAACTTGGTACGTTATTATTTATTCAGTTTATGGACATCATAAAATATATCCTTTCATTCACAAGTTCACAAATTTATAAATATTTGGTTCACTTTCAATCACTTCCTCCTTCGGAACACATATATTCCTTCATGTTTCTTGACGGGTCTTTTCATTGGACTTCTTTCTAAACACGTTATTTTCGATTGAATAATCATTTTTGAAGCAAAACTCACACACTATTCATGATAAACGGTAACCCTAATAATACCATTAGATATATAACTGGTTGGAATTAATGTACGTATATCAATATATGATTTCCTCTATATTTTCAGATATTAAAACAATCCATTATTTAAATTTGGAACCAGTCATATAATTTTTTCACAGTATGGTCTATTAATGCATCATCTCTATATTCATCAACACAGGGTAAACCTATTAGTATCCCCAGTACTAATTCATATGTTTTCAAAATATTGCTCCCAGAAAAGGTGGAAGAAATACTCATGTCACCTGATCTACATATACATATTATCACAGTAATATTCTGGACACAAAATGCAAAGGTCACCGTTATGATTGCAATAAAGCCTCAATGGAATGTGAACATGAATTACTAAAAACATCCATGCCCAGTTTGCCTAATGCTCTCAAATGTCAATCCAATTGGTGACTACATTTTTGTTTCTTTTTAAGATTATGTATTCAACCTCAACCCTGTTGAAAATGTCTAATCCTATCACTCACGTTATACTTTGCCTGATTTCCTAATGTCTCTATTGATGTCTGCTTTCCTACATATTTTTTCCCAGTTCATCATTGTGCCCGACTTTTCACATATGGTGCCATTAATATTCACTCTCTAACCGAAACCTATTGCTAAAGAACTTTTGGTCCAAATCCTAGACTAACTCTTCCTTCTAAACCTACGGACTATCTTTCTAATCCTACACACTATCCCTTTTTCACTGGATGTTCTCTTCTACATTCAATCATCTGAGGTACAGGGTCTTATGCCATTGTATATCGATTTAACTGAGACCTCGGTGCAAAACATTACTCAAGCTAAGGATCCCAATCAAGGGCCCAAATCCTTCTGGGCTTAAAATATTACCTAGATTTCTGTTTTCATACTTATATTTTACCTCTATATTCTTTTAAATATCGCTGGTTCCCAATACCATTATTCATCCAGCAGAATGATTCCTAAGCCAAATGGAACATGCTATTGACCCTAACCATACAATGTTCCCTCAATCTCACTTTACAGAAGAGGAGGGATAAAGTTGATATTACAATACAGGAAGTTAGGAGATCTTCCACCTGCTGAGTACCTCAAAATCCATGCAGAAATAATCCCTGGAGAAGATGTTGGCAGCTATGAAAGACCTGAGAGAACAAAAGTCATATTCCATGGCAAACAACATGGTCAGGATTAAAGGATGTGTCTGAGTCATCCTCTCTATTTTTAATGCAGGGAAGATGGACCAAAGCAGGCCTGTGTGGAGAGCTGTTCCCAGGTGACTATGGTTTCTATACCATTCTAACATGTGAATGTATCACAGGAAGTAGGGCAGCCTCCATGTCAGGAGACACTAGGACGCAACTGTTAGGACAAAGTGGTGGCCAAGACAGGGACCTCATTTATTTCCTGAAGGTAGTGACCTCACCTCATTTCCTTGGTGATGGAACTCTCTGAATTTTGTGATCCAGGAAGCCAGGCACCCAGAGCCAGTCCCAGTCCCAGTTGCAGTGGGCTCACTTGTTTGGATTCACTAAGGACAGAGTCAGTCTTTCTTGGTACCTACTGATGTAAGGGTTGCCAAATACCAAGAAAGCTCTGAAGAGGGGTCTTTCCTGAGAGGACAGGAATTGGCTCACCACTGCCTCCTGACAACTTCACAGAGTTGACCAAGGAGACCAGATGTGAGACAGAAAGGCCATTTCTGGGGAACATCATATGGCCTACCAGTCAGAGGACACTCCAGATAGTGACACACCTACTTGTGGGAAAAAGTTGCATTTGTGGGTGTTGGTTTGTGTTTGTGGTTTTTTTCTCATGTTCTGAGAATAGGTAAAAAAGGAGGTTTGTTTGGTTTGGAGTGGACTGTTTCCAGTAAGTCATTTGACAAGGAGACTGTTTCTATGTCTGTGTATCCCACTGTATTTTTCTTTGTAGATATTAGAAAAAAAATAGCTCATTGGTTGTGTCCTGTCTAGTAGAAAGCTTCCCAGCATGCATCCTTTCCAATTAATGAATGGACTGAGGCTTGCCTTATCCATGGGCAACACCGGCTATCTACCTAATTTTCCATTTTTTCATGAATTCTGGCCACTCTCAAGATTAGTATCATGTATTTTTGTACAAGATATGTACCACCTCCAAGCTCTGTGACATGGCCATGTACTGGATAGCTGAAGGGAATGGCGAGCATCTCAGAAAACTCATATATCAGAGTAACCAGGAAAGTCTCCGTGGAGAAACCCTGCTTGGGGCCTTTTGATTACCTATTGTTCTGTTGCTCTGAATGTCAGAAAGGTCTTTGCCTCAGGCCACCCCTTTGTGAAGCCTGAAGAAAACAGTTTTAAAATGGAAATGAATGGGCATCACCTGTGGCTCTTTGCTTCATAGCTTTGGAAATGGATGTGTCTGAATCAGCCTCTTGGCCCTGTGTGAGCCTGTGGTTTAGATTTTCAGCACCCGATGAATCTAAAGAAAGATCCCATGTGGGCATCCAAAACCTAAATGGAAAAAAGATCAGTGATTGTGGATGATGCCTCTCGCCTTCCTCTGTAAGATTCCTGACCTCCATCAAGTGAGAATAGGGATCATTTGTGTCAAATAAGTTCTTCAAAGGGCTGCAGAGGGGAGACAATAGGTGCTTGGGTTTTCTTATAACTCCAATTCACACTAAAATCTATACCCCACAGTCAGTAGGCCTCAAATTTGAGAAGTGGAGTAGTATTAACGGCAGGCCTATTTGATCACTTCTGTTTCACACTAACGTTGTCCAGGCCACCCTGACTTTAGGCAAATGAGGGGCAAGGGAGTTTATTTTTGACACTGTCTTGGGCTGTGCCCCTCATGGAAACCTCCAGCTAGAGGTTATGATTAGTGTCTATATAAAAGATGAAGAGGGCCGTGTGAGAGTGTTTTGGTTTTAATTGTCATCATTTGTGTAGCAATTGGAAGAGATGCCTGGGTCCACCTGGGCTTGGACTCTGTTGTGATTCCCCTTAGAGACTGAGTTGTGTAACTGACCTCAGAGAAGTATTGCCATGAATTGTGTTGGGATTTCAGGAGGCCACACATGAGATTCACCATTGGAATCTGAGATCTTGGCCCAGGGTGACTTTACACAGAGCACTGGGAATCTAAGCCAGGATATCACAAGATTTTATTCTGAAAGATTCCAGCCATAGTTGAGAGTCAAAACACACATGCAACTCACATTGTAGACCTCAATGGGCCTGGGTTCATGAGACCTTTTGCCCACTCTTTGGGAAGCCTTGCCTGTGAGAGTTCACCAGAGCTTTCATTGAAATGAGATTCCTAACCATTTATTGGTTCCTGTATAAATTGAATCCCACAGTGCCTCCAACTTCATTATTGAAAAATATCTAGATATATACCATGAATTTTTTGAAATTACCATGACCAGGTGGCACTGGAGAACATTTGGATGTCCTGTTGCTAATCATGATTGTACCAGACAGTGCCTTAATTGACTGTGTTTCATGAAAATGCTGTAGAACATAGATGCCAGTAAGTTGGAGCCTGCAGACTAGTGGGCATAAAGCAGTGGAGTGTAGGTGTTTGAAAAAACATCAGTTGTGGGTCCACGTGGATCTGGCATTGGCTTAGAAATGACTTGTCACTGACATGGTACATCCAGCAGACCCTTCTATGTAAAGGCATCTTGCTATATGGAGAGGATTCCTGCCAATGATCAGAATAAGGGGGCTATTGTCGAGTTGAAAAGCTATGTGGGATTTAAGCCTCATTGGTGCATTTTACTGCAGACCCTCACCCACCACATATGAGAGTACATCCTCCAGCACTGTGTCCCAGTGGAGCTCCTTGTATAT
Source organism: Callospermophilus lateralis (assembly GCF_048772815.1). Taxonomy (NCBI): domain Eukaryota; kingdom Metazoa; phylum Chordata; class Mammalia; order Rodentia; family Sciuridae; genus Callospermophilus; species Callospermophilus lateralis. The sequence goes on from NW_027515602.1 coordinate 337,680, forward strand.
CGTGAAGCCAATACAAAACTCACAGTGCAGCAGTAAGAAACACCACGAAAGTGGAGCATGAACAAATGGCTTTACAGACAACACGGTTAGATACTTAGACCCCAGTGGCCAAAGTTTCCCTACAAATAGAGAATTCAGCACTGCTGCCTCATGTCCACTAGAAAATAAGGAACCATGTCATCCAGGTCACATAGATGGAGACCCAGCATTGATGGTCTCACTACAAAGGAAGCAAAAGCTCCTGACAAAAACATATTTCAACTGCCCAACCTCAGAGGCAGTTTCTCAAAAAGTCATTAGGCCAGCAGAGCTCCATGTTTGTGAAGTGTTTACCCTCTCCCTTTTTGTAAACTGTTCTACCTCCTACAAGTTTGTGAAGTTCTGAGCATTTTCCTTTCCACATATGTATTCACAGATTTTCTAACTCTTCTCCACTAATTGTGTCTTATTTGGGGCGAAGGTAATGTCAAAGCATTGTTCTGGCTGAGAGTGGGAAGATTTTTGTGTAGCACATATTTGCATACATATTAGATTCATTTTCCTATTTTCCATTTGAAATACTGAATCCCTGACACTAACCCATACCCTACTAGACTCTGACTACTAAACCTAATATGATGGAGAAAAAGAAACCTAACAGAATAGATATACAGGCCTTTCATAGGAGGCATGGTGTATACTTGGACTTGCCTTCTGCTTTATCAATGGTATGTGTTATAAATCTAGTCAACTTTTCATTGTAATACTTCTCCATGAGTTTTTAAAGTTAACACATATGTAAATTTCTGTCTCCCTTTCTCTGTAGCCTATTCATCAAATGTATTTTTTTATGCATTTTTAGAATTCTACCTGGTATCACATGTACATTCTTGTGAGATCGCTTATTTTGGAAGATACAAATTGTGAGAAGAGATCGCTCCCTCTAAATACAGATGGAACTGGAATTTCCACCTATGGGTGAATTTCCTAGATGAACAATATTATGTATAAATAAATTTTCAGTAAAATGAATATTTTTGGATACGTGGATGATATATATTTCATGATGAATTTCGAATGGCATATATATTGCTACATTTTAATGTCTGTGTATGTGTGTATCTATCTATTTATCTATCTATCTATATAGATATAGATATCTACTCTTAAGATTTTCAAAATATGAAATATATGTGTCTTATTATACACTCCCTAAGTAAACTCATGTGTGTGTATGTAGATTTATAATCAACTTTTCACAAAATTATTCTTAGAAATATTCATCCACCTTCAATACATATTTTTTCCTAGTACTGAAAAGTAAATTAAGTGAATGGTGTATACAATTCGTAATATTTCTACAGTGACTGAACCAGTTTCACATCAATGTAAGTAGACACCTATGGGACCATGATGTGTATTTTGAAGTTCATTTTTATTCAGACACTGGTACATTACTATTTCTGCAGTTTATGGACATTATAGGATATATCCTTTCATCCACAATTTCACAAATTTATATGCATTTGGTTCACTTTCAATCACTTCCTACTTCAGAACACATGTATTCCTCCATGTTTCTTGACTGTTCTTTTCATGAGATTCTTTCCAAACACAGTATTATTGATTTCCATAATCACTTTTGAAGCCAAACTCACACACTCTTCATGATAAACCATAACGCTAATATTACCATTAGATGTATAACTGGTTGGAATGAATGTATGTATATCAATATAAGATTTCCTATATATTTTCAGATATCAATTCAATCCATTATTTAACGTTTGAACCAGTTATATTATTTATTCACAGTATGGTCTATTAAGGCATCATCTCTATATTCGTAGACCGATGGTATACCTGTTTGTATCCCCAATACTAATTTTTAAGTCTTTAAAATATTGCTTTCAGAAATGGTGGAAGAAATACTGTAGTCACCTGATATACATATACATTTCATCACGGTAATATTCCTGAAACAAAATGCAAGGGTCACACTTATGATTGTATCAAAGCCTATATTGAAAGTGAGCATGTATTACTAACAATATCCATGCCCTGATTAACTAATGATCTCAAATATCATTCCTATTGGTGACTACATATTTGTTTCTTCCTAAGATTATATATTGAAACTGAACCCTGTTAAAAATGTCTTATCCTATCACCCACTTTGTACTTTGCCTTATTTCCTAATGTCTCTATTGATATCTGCTTTCCTACACATTTTCCCCAGTTTATCACTGTGACTGACTGTTCACATATGCTGACATTTACACTCACTCTCTAATCAAAACTCTATATCTAAAGAACATTTGGTCCAACTCCTCGACTCACTCAAATGGATTCTTCAAAGCCCTGCAGAGGGTAGCCCATAGTTGCTTGAGTTTTCTCATGACCCCAATTCACATAAAGAATCTATACCCCACAGAGAATAGGCCTCAAATTGGAGAAGTAGAGCAGTATTATTGGCAGGCCTATTTGATCACTCCTGCTTCACAGGAAGAGTTTCCATGCCACCCTGACTTTAGGCAAATGAGAGGCATGTGAGCTTATATTGGACACTGTCTTAAGCTGCGCCCTTCATGGAAACCTCCAGCCAGAGGTTATGATGAGTCTCTAAATTGAAGAAGATGAGGGCCATGTGGGAGTGTTTTGGTTTAATTGTGGTCATTTGTGTGGTGGTTGGAAGAGATGACTGGGTCCACCTGTGCTTGAACTCTGGAGTGATTCCCCTTAGAGACTGAGTTCTGGAACAGATCTCAGAGAAGTATTGGCATGAATTGTGTTGGGATTTTAGGAGGCCACGCATGAGAGTTGCCCTTGGAGACTGAGATCTAGGCCCAGGATAGCTTTCAAAGAGCACTGGGAATCTCAGCCAGGATATCACATGACTTTATTCAGAAAGACTTGGAAGCCATAGTTGAGAGTCAAAAAAAACATGGCCCTCAATTGTAGACCTCAATGGGCCTGGCTTAATGTGACCTTTTGGCCACTCTTTGGGAAGCCTTGCCTCTGAGAGTTCTCCCGAGCTTTAATTGAAATGAGCTTCCTCACCATTTCATGGTTCCCGAATGAATTGAATGCCACAGTGCCTCCAAATTTATCTTTGAAAATTGGCTAGATAAATACCATGAAATTTTTTAAATTCTTATGAACAGGTGGCACTGGAGAACCTTTGGATGTCTATTGCTGATCACGAGTGTACCAGACATTGCATTGATTGACTGGGTTTCATGAAAACGGTGAGAACAGAGATGCCAGAATGTTGAGGCCAGCTGACTAGTTGGCCTAGAGCAGTGGTGGGCAGGTGTATGATAAAACATCTGTCGTGGGGCCATGTGGATCTGCCATTGGCTTCCAAATGCCTTGTGACTGACATGGTGCAGCCAGCAGAACCATACAAGTTAACGGACCTTATTATATGGAGAGGTTTCAGGGCAATATTCAGAATCAGGTTGATATGGACATGGGTGCAAGCTTTTGGGGATAGAAGCCTGGTTGGTGCATTCTCCTGCAGACCCTCACCCACTACACGTGAGAGTACTCTCTATAGCACTGTGTCCCAGTTTTTCTTTTTGTATTTTGTGAAGCCAATACCAAACTCCCAGTGCAGCAGTAAGAAACACCACGAAAAGTGAAGTATGACCAAATGGCTTCACAGACCACATGGTTAGACACTTAGACCCCAGTGGCCTCAGTTTACCTACAAAGAGAGAATTCAGAACTGCTGCCTCATGTTCTATTGCAAATAAGGAACCATGTCATCCAGGTCACATAGATGCTGACGCAGCTTTGATGGTCTCACTACAAAGGAAGCGAAAGCTCCTGACAACAACAAACATTTCAAGGGCCCAAACTCAGAGACAGTTTCTCAGAAATTAATTAGGCCACCAGAGCTCCATGTTTGTGAAGTGTTTACCCTTTACCTTACTTTTGGAAATTCCTCTACCACCTCCAAGGTTGTGAACTCCTGAGCATTTTCTTTTCCAGATATATATTCACAGATTTTCAAACTCTTCTCCACTAATTGTGTATTACTTGTGGTGAAGGAACTATCAAGGCATTTTTTTGGATGACAGTAGGAAGATTTTTGTCTAACAAATATTCGCATACACATTAGATTCATTTCCCTATTTTCCATTTGAAATACTGAATCCCTGACACTAACCCATACCCTACTAGACTCTGACTACTAATCCTACTATGATGGAGAAAAAGAAACCTAACAGAATAGAAATGCAGGCCATTCATAGGTGGCATGGTGTATACTAGGACTTGCCTTCTTCTTTATCAAGTGTATGTGTTATAAATCTAGTCAACTTTTCATTGTAGTACTTCTCCATGAGTTTTTAAAGTTAACACATATGTAAATTTCTGTCTCCTTTTCTCTGTAGCCTATTCATCTCATGTATTTTATTATGCATATTTAGAATCCTACCTGGTATCACACATACATTCTTGTGAGCTCACTGTTTTTGGATGATACAAATTGTGAAAAGAGATCACTCCCCCTAAATACTGATGAAACTGAAAATTCAACAAATTGGTGAATTTCCTAGATGAACAACATTATACATAAATCCATGCTCAGTAAAAAGAATATTTTTGGATATGAGGATGATATATATTTCATGATGAATTTTGATTGGCATATATATTGCTACATTTTAATGTCTGTGTTTTTATCTTTATAAATATATATATATATATATATATATATATATATATATATATATATATATATACTCTCCAGATTTTTCACAATATTAAATATATGTGTCTTATTATTCACTCCCTAAATACATTCATATTCATGTATGTGGATTTGTAATCAAATTTGCACAAGATTATTCTCAGAAAAATTCATCCACATAAAATACATATTTATTTTCCAGTACTGAAAACAAACTTCGGTGAATTGTGCTTACAAATCCTAATATTTGCATGGTAACTGACCCAGTTTAACATTAATGCAAGTATAATCCTATGGGACATGATGTGTATTTTGAAGTTCATTTTTATTCAACAGTGGTACATTACTATTTCTTCAGTTGATGGATATCATAGGATATAACTTTTCATCCACAAGTTCACAAATCTGCAGGCATTTGGTTCACTTTCAATTACTTCTTGCTTCAGAACATATGTATTCCTCCATGTTTCTTGACTGTTCTTTTCATGAGATTCTTTCCAAACACATTATTTTCGATTTCCATAATCATTTTTGAAGGAAAGAGGCGCCTTACTTACCCCCAGAAAGGTTCGTTGAGGTCTCCTTGTCCTGCGCTGCGTGATTCCCGGCCAATGCACCAAATGTAAGGTTCCGGCGAATGTTGGAGGAAGAGACCATCAAGAAACTGCGGCTCATGCAACAGTAAAAGCCGTTTATTGAGGATCCAATCCAGCATGCTGGGGCTACGTGCTCACTCAAGATGGGAGAGCATCCCAGAGCCCCGAGCAGGGGTTGAGCAGTGCTTAAGTACACTTTTTGGGCAGGGCGGGACTTTACATATATTACAGTCTCCTTTAAGAAATCATCATACACCACGGGAAAATCAAACAACAATTCCTAAACATGATTAGTTCATTTATTGGTGGGAACATGTAAGGCGGGAGTGATAGGTCAGTTCTAAAGCGGGGTACACATTCAAAATGATTGGTTTAGGCCCTGCAATGCCTATGTGCCAGGCCTCACAGGGTCCTAGGTTATTAAAAAACCAGGCGGTCAGGGGGAATATTTACTGGGTAGTCCGGGAATTGTCCTACAAGCTACAGGAATTTCAGGTTTTGCGTGTAGCATAGGAACTTAACAATACCTGGTCCTTTACATTTTAACTCAAGCCTTGCTGCTTAAAAACTTTACAACACCCGGTCTTTTACACTTTAACTTTTACACTTTAATTTCAATTTCTTTTACGCTTACAGATCACTCCTGGTGCACAAGAAGGGTGTCCAAGCCACCCTGACTTTAGGCAAATGAGGGCCAAGGGAGCTTATTTTGGACACTGTCTTGGGCTGTGCCCCTCATGGAAACCTCCAGCCAGATGTTATGATGAGTGCCTTTATGGAAGAAGAGGAGGGCAATGTGGGATTGTTTTGGTATTAATTGTGGTCATTTGTGTGACGGTTGGAAGAGATGACAGGGTCCACCTGGGCTTGAAGTCTGGTGTGAATCCCCTTAGAGACTGAGTTCTGGAACTGACCTCAGAGAAGTATTGCATGAATTGTGTTGAAATTTTAGGAGGCCACGCATGAGAGTCGCTCTTATAAACTGAGATCAAGGCCCAGGGTGGCTTTCCACAGAGCACTGGGAATATCAGCCAAGATATCCCATGATTTTATTCTTAAAGACTTGGTAGCCATAGTTGAGAGTCAAAACACACATGGAACTCACAACGTATACCTCAATGGGCCTGGCTATATTTGACCTTTTGGCCACTCTTTGGGAAGCCTTGCCTATGAGAGTTCTCCAGAGTTTCATTGAAATGAGCTTCCTCAACATTTAGTGGTTCTTGAAACCCACAGTGCCTCCAACTTCATCCTTGAAAAATGGCTAGATAAATACCATGAAATTTTTGAAAATCCCATGACCAGGTGTAACTGGAGAATCTTTGGGTGTCCTGTTGCTGATCATGAGTATACTAGAGGGTGCCTTGATTGACTGGGTTTCATAAAAATAATGTAGAAAAAAGATGCCAGTAAGTTGGAGCCTACTGAGTAGTGGGCCTAGAGCAGCGGTGGGCAGGTGTGCAGGTGTGTGATAAAACATCTGTGGTAGGTCCATGTGGTTTGGCCATTGGCTACCAAATGCCTTGTGAAGGACATGGTGCAGCCAGCAGACCCTTATTTGTAAAGGCATTTTGATATATGGAGAGGTTTCAGGGCAATTTTCAGAATCAGGTTGACATGGTCAATGGTGCAAGCTATGTGGGAAAGAAGCCTGGTTGGTGCATTCTCCTGCAGACCGTGACCCACCACAGTGACAGAACTCTCTCCAGCACTGTGTCCCAGTTGAAATTGTTGTATTTCGTGAAGCAAATACCAAAGTCCCAGTGTAGCAGCAAGAACCACAACAGAAAGTGGAAGAGGACCAAATGGCTTCACAGTCCACACGGGGTGACACTTAGCCCCCAGTGGCCACAGTTTACCTACAAAGAGAGAATTCAGCACTGCTGCCTCAGGTTCATTGGATAATAAGAAATCATGTCCTCCAGGTCACATAGATGCAGACCCAGCTTTGATGGGCTCACTATAAAGGAAGCTAAAGCTCCTGACAACAACATATATTTCAAGTGCCCAACCTCAGAGGCAGTTTCTCAAGAAGTATTTAGGCCAGCAGAGCTCCATGTTTGTGGAGTGTTTACCATGTCCCTTACTTATGGAAACTGCTCTATCACCTCCAAGGTTGGGAAATCCTGAGCGTATTCCATTCCAGATATGTATTCACGTATTTTCTAACTCTTCTCCTCTAATTGTGTCTTACTTGTGGCAAAGGTAATGTCAAGGCATTGTTGTGGATGAAAGTGGGAAGATTTTTGTGTAGCACATATTTGCATACACATTGGATTCATTTTCCAATTTTCCATTCAAAATACTGAATCCCTGACACGAAACTATACCCTACTAGACTCTGACTACTATTCCTAATATGATGGAGAAAAATAACTCAAACAGAATAGAAATACAAGCAGTTCAGAAGAGGCATGGTATATAGTTGGACTTGCCGTTTGCATTATGTAGGTTAGGTGTTATAAATCTAGTTAATTTTTAATTGAAATAGTTCTCCATGTGTTTTTAAAGTTAATGAATATGTGAATTCCTGTATCCCTTTCTCTGTAGCCTATTCAGCACATGTATTTTTATATGCACATATAGAATCCTACCTGGTATCACATATACATTCTTGTGAGGTGGCTGACTTGGCAGATACAAATTATGAGAAGAGATCACTCCTGCTAAATGCTGTTGGATCTTAAAATTCAACCTATGGGTGACCTTCCTAGTTGAACAACATTATTCATAAATCCATGTTCATTAAAATTAATATTTCGGGATCTATGAATGATATATATTTCACCATGAATTTCGATTGGCATATATATTGCCACTTTATAATGTCTGTGTGTGTTTTGTATATATATACTCTCCAGATTTTTCACAATATGAAATATGTGTCTTATTATTCACTCCCTAAATACATTCATATTCATGTATGTGGATTTGTAATCAACTTTGCACAAGATTATTCTCAGAAATATTCATCCACCTGAAATACTTATTTGTTTCCTAGTACTGAAAACAAACTTCAGTGAAAGGTGCATACAAATCCTAATATTTCTACCGTAACTTACCAAGTTTAACATCAATGCAAGTAGATTCCTATGGGACATGATGTGTATTTTGACGTTCATTTTTATTTAAAACTGGTACAGTACTATTTCTTCAGTTTATGCACATCCATGGATAAATTTTTCACCCAAAATTTCAAAATTAAAGACATTTGTTTCACTTTCAATCACTTCCTGCTTCCGAACACATGTAGTCCTCCAGGTTTTTCGACTGGTCGTTTCATGAGACTTCTTAACAAACACATTATTTTCGATTTCCATAATCACTTTTGAAGGAAAACTCACACACCCTCTTCATGATAAACCGTAACCCTAATATTACCATTAGACTTATAATTGGTTGTAATGAATGTATGTATACCAATATCAATATAAGATTTCCTGTATATTTTCAGATATCAATTTATTCTAACTCCAATTTCTAAAGTTGGATCCAGTTATATTATTTATTCACAGTACGATCTATTCATGCATCATCTCTATATTCATTGACACAGGGTACACCTATTTGTATACCCAATACTAATTTATGGGTTTTAAAAATATTGCTTCCCATAATGGTGGAAGAAATACTCATGTCACCTGATCTACATATACATTTTATCACAGTAATATTCTGGACAAAAATGCAAAGGTCACACTTATGATTGTACCAAACCCTAAATTGAAAGTGAGTATATATTACTAAAAACATCCTTGTCCAGGATGCCTAATTCTCCCAAGTGTCAATATTGTTGGGGACTATATATTTGTTTCTTCCTATGATTATATATTCAACCTCAACCCTGTTGAAAATGTCTAATCCTATCACGCATTTTATAATTTGTCTGATTTCCTAATGTCTCTATTGAGACCTGCTTTCCTACATATTTTCCCCAGTTCATCATTGTGACTGACTCTTCACATGTGCTGACATTTACATTCACTCTCTAAACGAAACCCTATTGCTAAAAAACTATTGGTCCAACTCGAAGACTCACTCTTCTTCCTAAAACTACTATCTTCCAAATCCTACCGACTATCCATTTTTGACTGGATGTTCTCTTCGACATTCAGGCATCTGAGGTGCAAGGTTTTATTCCATTGTGTATAGATTTATCTGAGACTAAAATGCAGAATGTAATTCAAAGCTAAATATCCCAAAGAAGGGCCCAATGCCCTTTCTGGCTTCAAATCGTAACTAGATTTATGTTTTCATACTTATATTTCAAATATATATTCTTATAAATTTTGCAGGTTCCCAATACCATTATTCATCCAGCAGAATGATTCCTAACACAAGTCAAATATGTTATTGACCCTAACCATACACTGTTCCCTCATTCTAAATTTACAGAGAGGAGGGACAGAGTGGGTCTTACAATACAGGAAAGTAGGGGATCTACCACCTGCTGAGAACCTCAAAGTTCCATGCAGAAATGTTGACTGAAGAAGATGTAGGCAGCTATGAAGAACCTGAGAGAACAAAAGTCATGTTCAATGGCAAACAACCTGTTCAGGATGAAGGGTTCTGTCTGAATCAGCCTCTCACATCTTAATTTAGAGAAGATGGACCAAACCAGGCCTGTGTGGGTAGCTGTTTCTGGGTGCCTATGGTTGTATACCATTCTAAATTGTGAAAGTGTCACAGGAAGTAGGGGCAGCCTCCTTCTCATGTGACACTTGGAAGCCACTGGACAAAGTGGTTGCCAAGGCAATGACCTCATTCAGTTCCTAAAGGAAGTGACCTCACCTCACTTCCTTGGTGATGGAAATCTCTGAACTTGGGATTCATGAAGCCAGGCACCCAGAGCCAGTCCCAGTCCCAGTCCCAGTGGTCTCACTTGTTTGGATTTACCAAGGACAGTGTCAGTCTTTCTTGGTACCTACTAATGTGAGGATGGCCAAATGCCAGGAAAGCTCTAAAGAGGGGTCATTCCTGAGAAAGCAGGTAGTTTCTCACCTCTGGGTCCTGACACCTGCACAGAGTTGGCCAAGGAGACCAGATCTGAGACAGATCAGGCCATTCCGTGGGAATATAGTATGGCTCACCAGTCAGAGGACAGTCTGGATAGTCACAGAACTTCTTGGGGGAAGGAGGTGCCTTTGTGGGTGTGGGGGTGGGTTTCTGGTTTTGTCTCATGTTCAGAGAATAGGTAGGCAAGGCGCTTTTTTTGGTGTGGAATGAACTGTTTCTAGTAAGTCATTTGACAAGGCGAGTGTTTCTATGTCTGTCTATCACACTGTGTCCGTGGTTGCAGATATTAGAAAAGAAAATGCATCAATGGATGTGTCCTGTCTAGTAGAATGCTTCCCAGCATTCATCCTGTCCAATTTATGAATGGATTTCAGATTGCCTTTTCGATGGGTAACACCTGCAATCTTCCTAAGTTTCAGTTTTCTTCTGGACTTCTGCCCCTCTCCAGAATAGGCTCATGGTTTTATGTCTAAGGTATGTACCACTTCCAAGCTGTGTGCCATGACCATGTACTGGATAGCTCAAAGGAATGGCGAGCATCTCTGAAAAATCAGATATTAGTGTGACCATTAAATCTCAGTGGAGAAACCCTGCTTTGGGCCTTTTGCTTACCTATTGTTCTGTTGCCCTGAATGTCAGGAAGTTCTTTGCCTCAGGCCACCCCTTTGTGAAGCCTGAAGAAAACAGTTTTCAAATGGAAATGAATGGGCAACACCTGTGGCTCTTTGCTTAATTGCTTTGGAAAGGGATGTGTCTGAATCAGCCTCTTGGCCCTGTGTTAGGCTGTAGCTTAGATTCTCAGCACCTGATGGATCTAAAGAAAGATCCCATGGGTGCATTAAAAACCAAAATGGCCCAAAGAGCAGTCATTGTTTATGAAGACTCTCACCTTCCTCTCTAAGGTTCCTGACATCCATCAAGTGAGAATAGGGATCCTTTGTTTCAAAAGAGTTCTTCAAAGCCCTGCAGAGGCTATCCCATAGGTGCTTGGGTTTTCTCATGACCCCAATTTACATGAAGAATCTAAACCCTACAGTCAGTAGGCCTCAAATTGGAGAAGCCAAGCTGTATTAACGGCAGGCCGATTTGATCACTCCTGTTTCACAGTCAGGATTTCCAGGCCACACTGACTTTAGGCAAATGAGGGGCAAGGGAGGTTATTTTGGACACTGTCCTGTCCTGCGCCCCTCATGGAAACCTCCATCCAGAGGTTAGGATGAGTGTCTATATGGAAGAAGAAAAGGGTTATGTGGGAGCATTTTGTTTGGAATTGTGGTAATTTCTGTGGCACTTAGAAGAAAAGACTGGGTCCACCTGGGCTTGAACTCTGTTGTGATTCCTCTTAGAGAATGAATTCTGGAACTGACCTCAGAGAAGTATTTTCATGAATTGTGTTTGGTTTTTACTAGGCCATGCATGAGAGTCGCCCTTGGAACCTGAGATCTAGGTGCAGGGTGGCTTTCCCCAGAGCACTGGGAATCTCAGCCAGGATATCACATGATTTTATTCTGAAAGACTTTGCAGCCACAGTTGAGAGTCAAAACACACATGGACCTCACATTGTAGACCTCAATGGGCCTGGCTTCATGTGACCTTTTTAGCCACACTTTGGGAAGTCTTGCCTGTGAGTGTTCTCTAGAGCTTTCATTGAAATGAGCTTCCTCAACATTTAATGGTTCCTGAATAAATTGAAACCCAAAGAGCCTCCAACTTCATCCTCGACAAATGGCTTGATAAATACCATAAAATTTTTGAAATTCCCATGACCAGGTGGCACTGGAGAACTTTTGGATATCCTGTTGCTGACCATCAGTGTACCAGACAGTGCCTTGACTGACTTTGTTTCATGAAAATTGTGTAGAACAGTGATGCCAGTAAGTTGGAGCCTGCTCATTAGTGGGCCTAGAGCAGTGGTGTGAAGGTGTGTGATAAAACATGTGTGGTGGGGCCATGTTTATCTGCCATTGGCTTCCAAATGCCTTGTGACTGACAGGGTACAGCAAGCAGACCCTTATATGTAAAGGCATCTTGTTATATGGATAGGTTTATGGGCAATGTTCAGAATCAGGTTGGCTACCTGGTACCACACGTACATTCTTGTGAGGTGGCTGACTTGGCAGATACAAATTGAGAGAAAAGATCACTCCTACTAAACCCCATTGAAACTGAATATTCAACATATGGGTGAGCTTTCTAGTTGAACAACATTATACATAAATCCATGTTCAGTAAAATGAATATTTTTAGATCTGTGGATAATATATATTATATGATGAATTTTGATTGACATATATATTGCTACTTTTTTGTCTGTGTGTGTTTTGTGTTTGTGTGTATATATATATATATATATATATATATATATATATATATATATACACACTCTCCAGATATTTCAAAAAATGAAATATATGTGTCTCATATACACTCCCTAAATTCATTCATGTTCATGTATCTGGATTTATAATCAACTATTCACAAGATTATTCTCAGAAATATTCATGCACCTGAAATTTGCCTAATGCTCTCAAATATCAATCCTATTGGTGTCTACATATTTGTTTTTTCCTAAGATTATATATTCAAACTCAATCCTTTTCAAAATATCTAGTCCTGTCACTCACTTTGTAATTTCCCTGATTTCATAATGTCTCTATTGATATCTGCTTTCCTACATATTTTCCCCAGTTCATCATTGTGACTGACTCTTCAACTGTGCTCACATTTACATTTACTCTCTAACTGAAACCGTATTGCTAAAGAACTTTTGTTCTAAATTCTATACTCACTCTTCTTCCTAAACCTACTGACTATCTTCCTAATCCTACCAACTATACCTTTTTCACTGGATGTTCTCTTCTACATTCAATCATCCAAGTAAATGTCGGGGAAGCTTTGGAGAAGGAGACGACCAACAGAGTACTCATGATACAGCAAAAGGTTTATTGGGTTTCCAGCATGCTGGGGCTCAGAGCTCACTTTAATAGAGCAGATAGCCCTGAGAATAGCTTAAGTAGAGTTTGTATACTTTCCCTGGAGAAGGCAGGGAGGGAAGTTTATTGATGGGTCACGACGAGTGGGCAGTTTGCATGCAACTGGGTGAGGGAGTACATTCTGTAGTTTGGCAGTTGGGGACAGCACATTTTGGGAACAAGTTTTGCAAGCATTTCTCAAGATTTCAACAGTTTTTTGTTAAGCATAGGGAAATACAGGAAGTGACAAGTACTTATTTTATTAACCTTTCATTCCTCACTTCTTTTTCTGGCTACTTTTAATCATAAAAATTATCATTGGGGGGTTTCACATTCTATGTCTCCTAGTGGGGTATTACCATAAGTTTAACTCGTCCAATTTGAGCCTGGAGAAAAGAAATTACACGGTTGAGAAAACAGGGTTTTATAGTTAGCAATAATATGAGGATTATTATTGGACCGGCCAGGGTTGATAAAAACGTAGTTAACCAGGGGCACTGTGTGAACCAAGACGCAAACAACCCTTTTTGGGTCTCTCTCTCTCTTGTTGATGCTCTTTAATGTGTCTTTTTAATTTACTCATAGATTTTATTACAACTCCAGTATGTTCGGCATAAAAACAACATTCTTCCCTCAATGCAGCACAAAGGCCCCCTTCTTTAATGAAGAGGAGGTCCAAACCTCAACTGTTCTGCAAAACAACTTCAGAGAGAGAGGTTAAAGTTTCATGCAAAGCTCTGATGGTGGTTTCTAATATCTTAGTTTTGGTCTATTGCTGCTTCTAATTGGGTAATTTATTGTGTCACATGGACAAGGGCAGTGGTTCCTGGGCCCACCCGTGCAGCAAATCCTATTCCTAATATGATGGCTAAAGTGAGGGATATATGCTCCCAGTGGAACCTGGTTGTATGTCCCCCTATTTGATCTTCAAATGAACCTGCTTCATAATAGAGCACTCTGGGAAACATCTGCACCATTACACGATTAATCACATCTGTTGACCATTTCATGAAAACATAAACAAGGTTTAAGTATATAGAATTATTCTGTTGTAAGGAGGACAAGGCAAGGCACCTAAGATAGCACTAAAGACAGGGAAACAGTCCTATTTGGTTGCAACCGGATTCAGAGGGCATTGCTTCTGTTGTAATCAATTAATCCCCTGAAACTCAAGTTTAGGTAGTTTCAGAATTTTGTACCCAACATGTAAGGGAAGGTGCTCAGAAGCTCACAGTCTGCAGAAGTTCAAAAACGCAGTATTTGTTCCTGTTTTTCCCCTGTTCTGGGCAAGTTAACTTTTAAAGGACACCTGGGAGGGGGAGAGCTTTTTCTTCCCTTTCTTATTTTACCCCTGCCAGCTGTTACCATGGAGACCAGTTGGTAACTTCTTTATCTTAGAAATGTAGCCATCTCTGTGAATCCCCAGCTCAAGGACAGAGGCCTTGTTCACATATTTTGTGAAAAACTAGAAAAAGGGTGTCTACCTGAGAAGTGCTGATTTTTTTAGCCACTGGCCAAGTAGAACAGGGCAACACGAAAAGAGGAAGTTTATCTACATTGAACTCTTTTATAGGGACTCTTTTGCTGAAAGTCCTAAAGTCAGCCATGGTGAAGACTTCTGGAGAAGGTCAGTTAAGACTTTTCTGTGGGCCTAGTGCAGAGGGGGAAGACGGGGAAGGTGGGCTGTGATCAGCTCCGTGGATCTGAGAATGAGGAAGGAGAGATGTAAAAGAATAATGGGAAACGGGTTTGAGATTTTCCTAGCAACAAAAACTTGAGCAGTAGAACAGGTAGAGCAGAGAGGATGATGGGAGTGAGTATCTCAAAACGCATATGAGGGACGTTTAATTATTAGTAAACTGTTTTCAGTGATGACAAACCAACTTTAAAGGCCATTTTTATTACATCTTAGATAGGGGACTGAGGGCTCTCCTCAGCTGGTTTGAGCTTTGGTTTAGCTGGTAAGAAGACCTGGCGGGACCCGGTGCGGGCACTGACAGGACAAGAGAGGAGTGAGTGGGTGGAGGGGTACTTCAGTAACTGCTGCCTCAGCAAGGAGGCAATGGTCTGAGAACCGGCAGAGGTTTGGGTTTTTGATCTAGTAATTGGAGGGGAGAAATCAGGTTGCTGAGGTGGGAGTGACAGCAGAATGTCTGGAGCAGAAGGCTGAGGGTGAGGATCTATTGGAGAAGCATAGTTCAGGATGTGAGTGAAGGAGGGAAAAGGTCACGCAGAATTTGAGGATCTAGAGACCCCTCTGGGGGCCATCGGTTCTTCTTATCTAATTGGTAATATGGCCAATGATGTGTCCTGAATTTGATGAGGAGTTTGGGTTCCATCAGGCAGCCCCTGTTTGCTCAAATCCCCATGACTTACAGAAGAAGTCGGCTTTCCCCCCACACAGCCGTGACTGTGGCTTTGAGAGTCTGCCCGGCAAACATAGTAATCTAGGCTAGCCAACCTGCATCTGGCTTGCATGTCCCTTCATCCATAATGTTTGTTTCCATTATCTATGCTACAGAAGTAATTTAATGGAATTTTAGTGGTATCCTCTTCATCAGGGATATCCCAATAGGTAAGACCTATAGCCAGCTGACAAATGTCTGGGAGGAATGATGGCCACCAGGTCCCTCAGGGGGCTGTATGCGAGATAGATTATACTTCTTTTCCAGTAGGAATTGTGATCAGCCATCACTGCTGAATGGGCTGATGTGGCTTAGGACTACTTGTGGCCAAGGAGAGAGTCCACAGACTTATCCACATGGCGAATATGCAATTTGAAGGTTTTACCAGTCTTTTCCAGTTTCCAGACAGAGTCTGGACAGGGCGCAGGCTTGAGATGAGAGGCATGGATCCAGAAATTGATTCCATCTACCTTTACCACTGGAGGTGTTATAAGTAGCACCGGCTATGGTCCTTTCCAGCGGGGTTTCAAGCATGATACCTGATGTCGTCTTACGTAGATGAAGTCTCTTACTTGATATCGATGTGGAGTCCCTTTGTCCCCAGTTTGGTAGGCAGTGGCCAGCTGTTTACACAGGTATCACTGAGTTCTTTTTAGAGCTTTAAGTCTGTCAATCAAGGGGGTGTGGATGGAATGGTTAGGTCTTTGAGTCGGGCTTAGGTCCCTTACTGCAGGAGGGCAACAATAGAGAATTTCACAGGGGCTAAGGTTACTCAAAGAAACAGAGGGAGTATTTCTTGCATGAAACATTGCATAAGGCAGGAGCATAGTCCAATCTTTTATGCTGTTCTCTAAGTTTAATTTTCTTAAGGTCTCTTTAATGGTTCAATTTATTCTATCTGCCTGTCCTGAACTCGGGTATCTATAAGCACAATATAACTTCCAATTAATTCCCTGGTTCCTGGCTAACCCCTGACTTACCTGGGCCATGAACACCGGTCCATTATCAGACCCTATTACTGGCTTAGCTTCCTCCAATGGTAAAGAGGCTGAGTCAGCAGCAGGGAAATCCACTTGAGGGTGTTGTGGGTTAGGGGACAAGGGCAGGGGATTAGTAAGGGAAGAAGAGTCCAGTAGAGTCAAATCTGTGACTCGGGGAGAACAGGGGGTGGAGGAGGAGGAGGTTGAGAGGGTTTGAGAGATCATGGGGGAAGGAGTAGGAGCAGAGGCAGGGGCAAGGAAAGGCTTCACCCATGGAGGAGGAGATTTGCAGATGTTCTGCCAAGTTAAGATATATGGCTGTTGATCCAGATGGCTATGTGTCCCCGGCTGAGATAATATCTCTGAATTTTTAAATTAGTGCGAAGTAGAAAGATCCTTCTAGGGGCCATCCGAATTCAAAGGTGGGCCATTCTGAGGCACAGAGATTCTGCCAGGTCCAGCATTTTACTAAAACAAGAAAGATTCTGAGCTCTTAAGCGGACTTTGTTCCAGTGATCAAGGGTCAGGGACAGAGGCATTGAACTGCTCTGTCCCATAATGAAAGGTACACAAACAGCAAAAGCAAGGACACATGACACAGATAAGACAAGACCATAAACACAGGCAATGGACGTCAAACACTGAAACCAGGAATGAGTAGCCGGCAAAACCCGATGGGATGACAATACCGAATCTGAAACAAAATATCACTGAGTTGAGGAGACTATTGTTCCTTAATTTCCCGAGTTTTCTGCGGCGTCCCCCAGGGAGGTGCCCTGTGTCTCCGTGACACGTCTCTCAGCCACCTTCGGAGGGAGCTCAGGCTCTTCATCGCCAGAGATTTTGCCAAGCCCTAACATGAAACCTGAAACCAGAAAGAGGTGCCTTACTTGCTCCGAGAGGAGCCCATTGGGGTCTCTCGTCTGCCACTGCCAGAACTCTGTGGAACCTCAATATGTAAAGGTCGGGCGAGTGTCGAAGGAAGAGACCACCAAGAGTCTGTCTCATGCAACAGCAATGGGTTTATTTGGGGTTCAGCATGCTGTGGCTCAGAACTCACTTAAATAGAGCAGAGAGCCCTGAGAACACCTTAAGCACAGCTTATATACTTTCCTTGGAGAGGGAAGAGAGGGAAGTTTACTAATGGGTGAGGGCATGTGGGCGGTTTGCATGACACTGAGTGAGGGAGTACATTCTGCAGTTTGGCAGTTGGGAACAGAACATTCTGGAAACAAGATTAGCAAACATTTCTCAAGATTTCAACAGTGTTTTGTTAAGCATACAGAAAAACAGGAAGTGACAAGTACCTATTTTATTAACCTTTCACTACGGACTATCCCTTTTCGACTAGATGTTCCTTCTACATTAATTCATCCAAGGTACAAGGTCCTATGGCATTGTATATCGATTTAATTGAGACACCTCTGCAGAACGTAATTCAAAGCTGCATATCCCAATCAAGAGCCCAATGCCCTTCTGGACTTCAAATCATACTTAGATTTCTGTTTTCATACATATATTTCACCTATATATTCTTATACACATAGCAAGTTCCCAATACCATTATTCATCCAGCAGAATGATTTCTAACCCAAACCGAACATGTTATTAACCATAACCATACACTGTTCCCTCAATCTAACTTTACAGAAGAGCAGGGAAAGAGTTGATCTTACAATACTGAAATGTAGGGAATCTTCCACCTCCTGAGAACCTCAAAGGTACATGCAGAAATGATCCCTGGAGAAGAGGTAGGCAGCTATGAAGGACCTGAGAGACCAAAAGTCATCTTCCATGGCAAACAACCTGGTCAGGATAAAAGGTTGTGTATGAATCAGCTTCTCTTCTTAACGTAGAGAAGTTGGACCAAACTAGGCCTGTGTGGAGATCTATTCCTGGGTGCCTATTGTTGATATACCATTCTAACTTGTGAAAGTGTCACAGAAAGTAGGGGCAGCCTCCGTATCATGGGACCCTTGAAAGCAACAGTTAGGACAAAGTGGTTGCCAAGACAGTGACCTCATTCAATTTCTGAAGGAAGGGACCTCACTTAACTTCCTTGGTGATGGAACTCTCTGAATTTGGGATCCAGGAAGTCAGGCACCCAGAGCCAGTCCCTGTTCCAGTCCCAGTGGTCTCACTTGTTTGGATTCAGCAAGGACAGAGTCAGTCTTTGTTGGTACCTACAGATGTGAGGAAGGCCAAATGAGAGGAAATCTCTGAAGCGGGGCTTTTCCTGAGAAAGCAGGTAGTGGCTCACCGCTGGCTACTGAGAACTTCACAGAGTTGGCCAAGGAGACCAGATCTGAGACAGGACAGGCCAATTTGGGGGAACATATTTTGGCCCACAAGTCAGAGGACACTCTGGATAGTCACAGACCTACTTGGGGGAAGGAGGTGCCTTTGTGGGTGTTGTTGTGGGTTTGTGGTTTTGTCTCATTTTCCTAGAATAGGTATTAAAGTCGGTTTGTTTGGATTGAAGTTTAGTGTTTCTAGTAAGTCTTTTGACATGGCGAGTGTTTCTATGTCTCAGTATTTCACTGTGTCCGTGGTTGTATGCATTAGAAAAGAGAATGCATCAATGGATGTGTCCTGTCTAGTAGAAAGCTTCTCAGCATTCAAATTGCCCCATTTATGAATGGACTGTAGCTTGCCCTATTGATGCGCAATACCTGCTATATTCCTAAGTTCCTGTTTTCTTTCTGAATTCTGGCCACTCTACAGAATAGGACCATGGTTTTTTGTTCACGATATGTACCACCTTCAAGCTCTGTGACTGGCCATGTACTGGATAGCTGAAAGAAATGGCAAGCATCTCAGAAAACTCAAGTATCAGTGTGACCAGGAAATTCTCAGTGGAGCAACCCTGCTTTGGACCATTTGCTTACCTATTGTTCTGTTTTCCTGAATTTCAGGAAGGTCTTTGACTCAGGCCACCCTTTTGTGAAGCCTGAAGAAAACAGTTTTCAAATGGAAATTATTGGGTATACATGTGGCTCTTTCCTTAACTGCTTTGAAAAGGGATGTGTCTGAATCAGCCCCTTGGCTCTGTATGAGGCAGTGGCTTAGATTCTCAGCACCTGAGGGATCTAAAGAAATTTCCCATGCGTGCATTCAAAACCAAAATGGCCAAAAGAGCAGTCATTGGCATGAAGTCTCTAGCCTTCCTCTGTAAGGTTCCTGACCTCCATCAAGTGAGAATAGGAATCCTTTGGGTCAAACGAGTTCTTCAAAACCTGCAGAGGCGAGCCCATAGGTGCTTGGGTTTTCTCATGACTCCAATTCACATAAAGAATCAATATCTGACAGTCAGTAGGCCTCAAATTGGACAAGCAGAACAGTATTAACACCAGGCCTATTTGATCACTCCTGGTTAACAGGAAGCGTGTCCAGGCCACCCTGACTTTAGGCAAATGAGGGGCAAGTTAGATTATTGTGGATACTGTCTTGGTCTGCGCCCCTCATGGAAACCTCCAGCCAGAGGTTATGATGAGTGTCTATATGGAAGGAGATGAGGTCCATATGGGAGTGTTTTGGTTTTAATTGTGGTCAATTGTGTGGTAGTTGGAAGAGATGACTGTGTCCACCGGAGCTTGAACTCTGGTGTGATTACCCTTAGAGACTGAGTTCTGGAACTGACCTCAGAGAAGTATTGCAAAAAATAGTGTTGGGATTTTAGGAGGTCACGCATGAGAATCACCCTTGTAATCTGAGATCTAGGCCCAGGATGGCTTTCCACAGTGCTCGGGGATTCTGAGCCAGGATATCACATGATTTAATTCTTAAAGACTTGGGACCCTTAGTTGAGAATACAAACACACATGGATCTCACTTTGTATACCTCAATGGGCCTGGATTCATGTGACCTTTTGGCCACTCTTTGGGAAGCCTTCCCCGTGAGTGATCTCCAGAGCTTTCATTGAAATGAGCTTCCTCACCATTTAATGGTTCCTGAATTAATTGAAACCCACAGTGCCTCCAACTTCATCCTTGAAAAATGGCTAGATAAATACCATGAAATTTTTGAAATTTCCATGACCAGGTGGCACTGGATAAACTTTGAATGTCCTGTTGCTGATCATGATGGTTCCAAACTGTGCCTTGATTGACTGGGTTTCGTGAAAATGTTGTAGAACAGAGATGCCAGTAAGTTTCAGCCTGCTGAGTAGTGGGCATAGAGCAGTGGACTGTAGGTGTGTAAATAAATATTTTTGGTAGGATCACCTGGATCTTCCATTGGCTTCCAAAAGACTTGCGACTGACATGGTGCAGGCAGCCGACCCTTATATGTAAAGGCATCTTTTTATATGGAGAGGTTTCAGGGCAATGTTCAGAATCAGGTTGCTATAGTCAAGTGGGAAAGCTATGTGGGATTAAAGCCTGGTTCGTACATTCTCTTGTCGACCATGACAAACCACACGTGACAGAACTCCCTCTATCATTGTGTCGCAGTTGAACTCCTTGTATTTCATGAATCTAATACGAAACTCCCAGTTCAGGAGTAAGAAACACCCTGAAAATTGGAGCATGACCAAATGGCTTCACAGACCACACGGGAAGACACTTAGCTCCCAGTGGCCACAGTTTACCTACAAAGAGAGAATTCAGAACTGCTGCCTCATTTTCATTAGAAAATAAGGAACCATGTCCTCCAGCTCACATAGATGCAGACCCAGATTTCATGGTGTCACTACAAACGAAACTAAATTTCCTGACAATTACAAATATTTCATGTGCCCAACCACAGAGGAAGTTTCTCAAGAAGTCTTTAGGCCAGCAGAGCTCCATGTTTGTGAAGTGTTTACCCTCTCCCTTACTTTTGGAAACTGTTCTTCTACTTCCAGTGTTGTGAACTTCTGAGAATTTTACATTTCTCATATGTATTCACAGATTTTCTAACTCCTCTCCTCTAATTGTGTCTTACTTGGAGTGATGGTTATGTCAAGCCATTGTTCTGGAAGAGAGTGGGAAATTGTTCCTGTAGTACATGTTTGCATACACATTAGATTAATTTTTCTATTTTCCATTTGAAATACTGAATCCCTGACACCAACCCATACCCTACTAGAATCTGACTACTAATCCTAATATGATGGAGAAAAAGAAACCTAACTGAATAGAAATACAGTCCTTTCATAGGAAGCATGGTGTATACTTGAATTTGCCTTCTGCTTTATCAAGAGTATGTGTTTTAAATCTAGTCCAACTTTTTATTATAATATTTCTTCATGAGTTTTTAAAGTTATCACATATGTAAATTCCTGTCTCCCTTTCTCTGTATCCTATTCAGCACATGTATTTTTTATGCACATATACTATCCTACCTGGTATCCCACGTACATTCTTGTGAGCTCACTGACATTGGAATATAAAAATTGTGAAAAGAGATGACTCCCCCTAAATACTGATTGAACTGAAAATTCAACCTATGGGTGAGCTTCCTAGTAAAAAACATTATACATAAATCCATGTTAAGTAAAATGAATATTTTTGGATATGTGGATGAATTATATTTTATGATGAATTTCAATTGGCATATATATTTCTACATATTAATTTGTGTGTGTGTGTTTGTGTGTGTATTTGTGTGTATATATATATATATATATATATATATATATATATATATATATGTATTCTCCAGAATTTCCAAAATATGAAATATATGTATCTTATTATACACTCCCTAAATTCATTCGTATTCATGTATTTGGGTGTATAATCAACTTTACACAAGATTATTCTAAGAAATACTCAACCACCTGAAATACATATTGGTTTCCTACTACTGAAAACTAAGTTCAGTGAATGGTGCTTACAAATCCTAATATTTCTACTGTAACTGACCCAGTTTAACATCAATGCAAATAGATTTCTATGGGACATGATGTGTATTTTGAAGTTCATTTTTATTAAACACTGGTACATTAAAATTTCTTCAGTTTATGTACAACATAGGATATATTTTTTTCATTCACAACTTCACAAATTTATAGGCATTTGGTTCACTTTCAATTACTTACTATTTCAGAACACATGTATTCCTCCATATTTCTCTACTGTTCTT
The DNA here is from genome assembly GCF_048772815.1 of Callospermophilus lateralis. NCBI lineage: Eukaryota > Metazoa > Chordata > Mammalia > Rodentia > Sciuridae > Callospermophilus > Callospermophilus lateralis. The sequence continues at coordinate 360,394 of NW_027515602.1, forward strand.
TTCACTTGACTTCATTCTAAACACATTATTTTCGATTCCATTATCATTGTTCAAGCAAAACTCACTCTTCATGATAAACTGTAACCCTAATATTACCATTAGATATATAACAGGTTGGAATGAATTTATGTATATCAATATAAGATTTCATATATTTTTTTCAGATGCAAATTCAATCCATTATTTAAAGTTGGAACCAGTTATATACTTTATTCACAATATGGTCTATTCATGCATCATCTGAATAATCATCAACACAGGGTACACCTTTTCGTATCCCCAGTACTAATTTATAAGTTTTCAGGATATTGCTCCCCATAATGGTGGAAGAAAGACTCATGTCACCTGATCTACATATACATTAATCACAGTAGTATTCTGGACACAAAATGCAAAGGTCACACTTATGATTGTACCAAAGCCTAAATGGAAAGTGAGCATGGATTATTAAAAACATCTGTCCAGGTTGAGTAATGCTCTCAAATGTCAATCCTCTTTGTTACTACATATTTGTTTTTTTCCTAAGATTATATATTCAACCTCAAGCCTTTTGAAAATATCTAATCCTATCACTCACTTTATACTATGCCTGATTTCTTAATGTCCCTATTGATATCTGCTTTTCTACATATTGTCCCCAATTCATCATTGTGACTGTAACTTCAAATGTGCTGACATTTACATTCACTCTCTATCTGAAACCCTATTGCTAAAGAACTTTTGGTCCAACTCCTATACTCACTATTCTTCCTAAACCTACTGACTATCTTCCTAATCCTACAGACTATCCCTTTTTGACTGCATGTTCTCTTCTACATTCAAACATCCGAGGTACACGGTCCTATGCCATTGTATATCAATTTATCTGAGACCTCGGTGCAGAACATAATTCAAGCTAAGTATACCAATCGTGGTTTCAATTCCTATCTGGGCTTCAAATCTTTCCTAGATCTCTGTTCTCATACATATATTTCACGTCTATATTCTTATAAATATCACAGGTTCCCAATACCATTATTCATCCAGCATAATTATTCCTAACCCAAATCGAACATGCTATTAACCCTAACCATACACTGTTCCCTCAATCTCATTTACAGAAGAGCAGGAACAGAGTTGGTCTTACAATACAGGAAGGTAGGGGATCTTCCACCAGCTGACAACATCAAAAGTCCATGCAGAAATAATCCCTGGAGAAGATGTAGGCAGCTATGAGGGACCTGAGAGAGCAAAAGTCATCTTACATGGAAAACATCCTGGTCATGATGAAAGGATGTGTCTGAATCAGCCTCTCTTTTCTTAATGTAGTGAAGATGGACCAAACCAGGGCTGTGTGGAGAGTTGATTCTGGGTGCCTACGGTTGATATACCATTCTAACTTGTGAAAATGTCAGAGCAAGTAGGTGCAGCCTCCATCTGATGGGACCCTCGGAAGGAACTGTTAGGAAAATGTGGTTGCCAGGGTAGTGACCTCATTCAGTTCCTGAAGGAAATGAACTCAACTTACTTCCTTGGTGATGAAACTCTCTGAACATGGGATCCAGGAAGCCAGGCACCCAAAGCCAGTCCCAGTGCAAGTCCCAGTGGTCAAACTTGTTTGGATTTACCAAGGACAGAGTCAGTCTTTCTTGGTACATACTGATGTGAGGTTGGCCAAATGCCAGGAAGATCTGAAGAGGGGCCTTTCCTGAGAAAGCAGGTAGTGGCTCATCGCTGGCTTCTGACAGCATCACAGAGTTGGCCACGGAGACCATATCAGAGACAGGACACCCCAATATGGGGGAATATATCATGGCCCACCAGTCAGAGGACACTCTGGATAGTCAGAGACCTACTGGGGGAAGGAGGTGTCTTTGTGGGTGTGGTTGTGGGTTTGTTGTTTTGTCTCCTGTTCTCAGAATAGGTAGGAAAGGTGGTTTGTTAGTTTTGGAGTGGACTGTTTCTAGTAAGTCATTTGACAAGGCGAGTGTTTCTGTGTCTATATATCCCATTGTGTCCGTGGTTGTAGACATTAGAAAAGAAAATGCATCAAGGGATTTGTCCAGTCTACTAGAAAGCTTCCCAGCATTCATCCTGTGCAATTTATGAATGAACTGCAGCTTGCCTTATAAATGGGCAACACTCGCCATCTTCCTAAGTTCCTGTTTTCTTCCTGAATTCTGGCCACTCTCTAGAATACGCTCATGGTTTTGTGTCCAAGATATGTACCACCCCAAGCACTGTGACATGGCAATGTACTGGATAGCTGAAGGGAATGGCGAGTATCTCAGAAAACTCAGATATCAGTGTGACCAAGAAAGTCTCAGTGGAGAAACCCTGCTTTGGGCCTTTTGCTTCCCTGTCTGTTGCCCTGAATGTCAAGAAGGTCTTTGCCTCCGGCAACCCCTTTGTGAAGACTGAAGAAAAGTGTTTTCAAATGGAAATAAATGTGCATCACCTGTGGCTCTTTGCTTAATTGCTTTGGAAAGGGATGTTTCTGAATCTGCATCTTGGCCCTGTGTGAGCCTGTGGCTTAGATTCTCAGCACCTGATGGATCTAAAGAAAGATCCCATGTGTGCATCCAAAACTAAAATGGCAAAAAGGGCAGTCATAGTGGATGAAGTCTCTTGCCTTCCTCCAGACAAAAGCTGAATAAAGATACTATAGAACTCAATAGCACAATCAATAACCTAGACGTAACCAACATATATAAAATATATCAACCATCATCAAGTGGATACACGTTCTTCTCAGCAGCACATTGATCCTACTCCAATATAGACCATATATTATGCAATAGGGAAACTCTTAGTAAATATAAAGGTATGGAGATAATACCATGCACCATATCTGATCATAATGGATTGAAACTTTAAATCAATGAAAAAAAAAAGGAAGGAAAAATTCTACATCACATGGAAAATGCACAATATGTTACTGAATGATCAGTTGGTTACAGAAGACATAAAGGAGGAGATAAAAAAATTCTTAGAGACAAATGACAATAGAGACACAACATACCAGTTTGTATGGGACACAATGAAAGCCGTTTTAAGAGGGAAATTCATTTCTTGTAATTCTTTCCTCAAAAAAAGAAAAAAACAACAACAAATAAATGAACTCACACTACACCTCAAAAACCTAGAAAAGGAAGAGCAAAAGAACATCAAATGTAGTAGAAGACAAGAAATAATTGAAATTAGAGGAGAAATCAATGAAATTGAAACAAAAAATCTACATTGTAAAAATTGAAATAAATAAGAGTTGGTTCTTTGAAAAAATAAATATGTTCGACAGGCCCTTAGCAATGCTAACGAAGAGAAGAAGAGAGAGAACTCAAATTACTAACATATGGAATAAAGATGGAAATATCACAACACACACTACAGAAACACAGAAGATAATTAGAAAGTATTTTGAAACCCTATATTCCAATAAAATAGAAGATAAAGAAGATATCGATAAATTTCTTAAGTCATATGATCTGCCCAGATTGAGTCAGGAAGACACCCACAATTTAAATAGACCAATAACAAAGGAAGAAAAATAAGAAACCATCAAAAGACAACCAACCAAAAAGAGCCCTGGACCGGATAGGTATACAGTGGAGTTCTACAAAACCCTCAAAGAAGAATTAATACCAATACTTTTCAAGCAATTTCAAAAAATAGAAATAGAAGGAGTTCCTCCAAATTCATTCTATGAGGCCAACATCACCCTGATTCCAAAACCAGACAAAGACACTTCAAAGAAAGAAAATTACAGACCAATACCTCTAATAAACTTGGATGCAAAAATTCTCAATAAAATCATGGTGAATTGAATACAAAAGCATATCAAAATAATTGTGCTTCATGATCAAGTAGGATTCATCCCTGGGATGCAAGCCTGGATCAATTTATGGAAATCAATAAATGTAATCCACCACATCAATAGACTTAAAGACAAAAACCATATGATCATCTCGATAGATGTAGATAAAGCGTTTGACAAAGTACAGCATTCCTTTATGTTCAAAACACTATAAAAATTAGGGATAACAAGAACTTACCTCAACATGGTAAAAGCTATATATGCTAAACCTCAGGCTAGCATCATCCTAAATGGAGAAAAACTGAAGGCATTCCCTCTAAAATCTGGAACAAGACAGAGATGCCCTCTATCACCACTTCTATTCAGTTTAGTTCTTGAAATACTAGCCAGAGCAATTAGACAGACAAAAGAAATTAAAGGCATAAAAATAGAAAAAGAAGAACTTAAATATTCGCTATTTGAGGATGACATGATAATATATTTAACAAACCCTAAAGGGTATGCAAAGAAACTGCTAGAGTTAATTAATGAATTCAGCAAAGTGCCAGTATATAAAATCAACAAGAAAAAATCAAAGGCATTCCTGTATATCAGCAACAAAACTTCTGAAATTGAAATGAGGAAAACCACTCCATTCACAATATCCTCATAGAAAATAAGATACTTGGGAATCAACCTAAAAAAAGAGGTGAAAGATTTATACAATGAAAGTTACATAACTCTAAAGAAAGAGATAGAAGAAGATGTTAGAAGATGGAAAAATGTACCCTGTTCATGTATAGGCAGAACTAACATCATCAAAATTGCGATATTACCCAAAGTTCTCTACAGGTTTAATGCAATGCCAATCAAAATCCCAATGGCATTTCTTGTAGAAATATATAAAGCAATCATGAATTTCATATGGAAAAACAATAGACACAGAATAGCAATAGCAATTCTAAGCAGGAAGTGTGAATCAGGATGTATAGCGATAACAGAGTTCAAACTGTACTACAAAGCAATAGTAACAAAAACAGCGTGGTACTGGTATCACAAAAGTCAGCTGGACCAATGGTACAGAATAGAGGACACAGAAACCAATCCACAAAAGTACAACTTTCTTATATTTGAAAAAGGGCCTAAAAGCATGCAATGGAGGAAGGATAGCATCTTCAACAAGTGGTCCAGGGAAAATTGGAAATCCATATGCAACAAAATGAAAATGAATCCCTTTCTCTCGCCATGCACAAAAGTTAACTCTAAATGGATCAAGGAGCAAGATATAAAATCAGAGACAATGCATCTAATAGAAGAAAAATTTGGCTACGATGTACATACTGTGGGGTTGGGCTCCAAATTCCTTAATAGGACAGCCATAGCACAAGAGTTAATAACAAGAATCAACAAATGGGACTTATTTAAACTAAAAAGTTTTTTTCGAAACAAGAGAAACAATAAGAGAGGTAAATAGAGAGCCTACATCTTGGGAACAAATTTTTACCCCTCACACTTCAGATAGAGCCCTAATATCTAGAATATACAAAGAACTCAAAAATTAAACAATAAGATAACAAATAAACCAATCCACAAATGGGCCAAGGACCTGAACAGAAACTTCACAGAGGAGGACATACAATGCATCAACAAGAACATGAAAAAATGCGCACCATCTCTAGCAGTTAGGGAAATTCAAGTCAAAACCACCCTAAGATACCATCTGACTCCAGTAAGATTGGCAGCCATTATGAAATCAAACAACAATAAGTGTTGGCGAGGATGTGGGGAAAAGGGTACACTTGTACACTGCTGGTGGGACTGGAAAATGTTGAGGCCAATTTGGAAAGCAGTATGGAGATACCTGGGAAAGCAGGGAAAGGATCCACCATTTGACCCAGCTATCTCACTTCTCGGATTATTCCCTGAGGATCTTAAAAGAGCGCACTATAGGGATACTGCCACATCACTGATCATAGCGGCAGAATTCATAATAGCTAAACTGTGGAACCAAACTAGATGACCTTCCATAGGCGAATGGATAAAAAAGGGGCATCTATACACAATGGAGTATCATGCAGCATTAAAAAATGACAAAAATCATTGAATTTGAAGGGAAATGGATGGCATTAGAACATATAATGCTAAGCAAAGCTAGCCAATCCTTAAAAAACAAATGCCAAATGTTTTCTTTGATATAAAGAGAGCAAATAAGAACAGAACAGGGAAGAAGAGCATGAGGAAAATATTAACACTAAATGGAGATGAGTGGGGGGAGAGAAAGGGAGAGAGAATGGAAAGCATATGGAAATGGTAGGAGACACTTAATGTTACACAAAATTCCATATAAGAGGTTGTGAGGGGAAAGGGGGGGAAACAAGGGAGAGAATTGAACAATAGCAGATGAGGTATAGAGGGTAGATGGTTGGGGAGGGGAGGGGGATAGTAGGGGATAGGAAAGGTAGAAGAATACAACAATCACTAATATGCCATTATGTAAAAACGTGAGTGTGTAACTGATGTGATTCTACGATTTGTATTGGGGTAAAAATGGGAGTTCATAACCCAAATGAGTCAAATGTATGAAAGATGATATAGCATGAGCTTTTGAACAACCAAAAAAAAGAAAAAAAAAGGAATTTAATTTCCAATATTTGAGACATTTTACAACTTTATTTTTTAATAAAATTGGCTTTTATTTGTTATCTTACTTGCTGTTATCTGCCTTTCAGTTTGAAAAAACGATGTGCTGTAGCCATTCATCCATGTAGTATGTAACAGAAAATTTTCAGTGTCTCCATATAACCAGATTGGCAAGGCATCAAGGTTTCCCTCACAAACAAGATAAAGGCTTTTGCATAAGAAATTTAATATTCTGCAATACAATTTTTTTTAACTTTCCAATTAAATTTCAATTTTTTTTTAAAAAAAGAAGAAACTAAACCCCACAGTAAGAAGGCCTCAAAGTGGAGAAGTGGAGCAGTATTAATGGCAGGCCTATTTAATCACTCCTGGTTCACAGGAAGGGTGTCCAGGCCACCCTGACTTTAGGCAAATGAGGGGCAAGAAAGCTTATTTGGGCCACTGTCTTGGGCTGTGCCCCTCATGAAAAACTCCAGCCAGAGGTTATGAGGAGTGTCTATGTGGAAGAAGATGAGGACAATGTGGGAGTGTTTTGGTTTTAATTGTGGTCATTTGTGTGGCAGATGGAAGAGATGACTGGGTCCAACTGGGCTTGAACACTGGTGTGATTCCCCTTAGAGAATGAGTTCTGAAACTGACCTCAGATAAGTATTGCCATGAATTGTGTTGCGATTTCAGGAGGCCACACATGAGAGTCGCCCTTTGAAACTGAGATCTAGGCCCAGGGTGGCTTTCCCAAGAGTACTGAGAATCTCAGCTAGGATATCACATGATTTTATTCTGAAAGACTTGGCACCCATAGTTGAGAGTCAAAACACACATGGACCTCACATTGTAGACCTCAATGGGCCTGGCTTCATGTGACCTTTTGGCCACTCTTTGGGAAGCCTTGCCTGTGAGTGTTCTCCAGATCTTTCATTGAAATGAGCTTCCTCAACATTTAATGGTCCCTGAATGAATTGAAACCCACAGTGCCTCCACCTTCATCCTTGAAATTTGTCTAGATCAATACCATGAATGTTTAGAAATTTTCATGACCAGATGGCACTGGAGAACCTTTTGATGTACTTTTGCTGATCATGAGTATACCAGACAGTGCCTTGATTGACTGGGCTTCATGAAAATGTTTAGAACAGAGATGCCAGAAAGTTGGAGACTGCAGAGTAGTGGGCCTAGAGCAGTGGTGGGAAGGTGTGTGATAAAACATCTGTGGTGGGGCCATGTGGATCTGCCATTGACTTTCAATTGTCTTGAGACAGACATGGTGCAGCCATCAGACCATTGTATATAAAGGCATCTTGTTATATGGAGAAGTTTCAGAGTAATGTTTAGAATCAGGTTGCTATGATCAAGGGGGCAAGCTATGTGGGATAGAAGCCTGGTTGGTGCATTCTACTGTAGACCAGGGTACACGTACCACACGTGACAGAACTCCCTCCAGCACTGTGTCCCAGTTGAACTCCTTGTATTTCGTGATGCCAATACCAAACTACCAGTGCAGCAGAAAGAAACACCACGAAAAGTGGAAGATGACCAAATGGTTTCACAGTCCACACGGGGAGACACTTAGCCCCCAGTGGCAATAGTTTACCTACAACGAGAGAATTCAGCATTGCTGCCTCATGTTCATTGGAAAATAAGATGCCATGTCCTCCAGGTCACATAGATGCAGACCCAGCTTAGATGGTCTCACTATAAAGGAAGCGAAAGCTCCTGAAAACAACATATATTTCAAGTGCCCAACCTCAAAGGCAGTTTCTCAAGAAGTGTTTAGGCCAGCAGATCTTCATGTCTGTGGAGTATTTCCCATGTCACTTACTTTTGGAAACTCCTCTACCACCTCCAAGGTTGTGCACTCCTGAGCATTTTCGTTGCAGATATATATTTACAGATTTTCTAACTCTTCTCCTCTAATTGTGACTTACTTGGGGCAATGGTAATGTCAAGTCATTCTTCTATATGAGAGAAGGAAGATTTTTTTGTAGCACATATTTGCATACACATTGGATTCATTTTTCAATTTTTCACTCGAAATACTGAATCCTTGACACTAGCCCATACCCTTATAGACTCTGACTACTAATACTAATATGATGAGAAAAATAACCAAAACAGAATAGAAATACAAGCAGTTCAGAAGAGGCATGGTGTGTAGTTGTACTTGCCTTTTGCATGATATAAGGTAGGAGTTATAAATCTAGTCAATTATTTGTTGAAATAATTCTCCATGTGTTTTTAAAGTTAAGAAATATGTGAATTTCTGTCTCTCTTTCTCTTTAGCCTATTAAGCACATGTATTTTTATATGCAAAAATAGAATCCTACCTGGTTTCACACGTACATTCTTGTGAGGTGGCTGACTTGGCAGATACAAATTGTGAGAAGAGATCACTTCTCCTAAAGGCTGTTGGAACTAAAAATTCAACCCATGGGTGACCTTCCTAGATGAACAACATTATACATAATCCATGTTCAGTATAATGAATATTTTTTGATATGCAGATGAGTTATTTTTCATGATGAATTTCAATTGGCATATATATTGCTACATTATAATGTGTGTGTGTTTGTGTCTATATATATATATAGTCTCCAGATTTTCAAAATATGAAATATAAGTGTCTTACTATACACTGCCTAAATTCATTCATGTTCCTGTATGGGGATATATAATCAATTTTTCACAAGATTATTCTTAGAAATATACATCAACTGAAATACATATTTGTTTCCTAGTACTGAAAACTAACTTCAGGGAATGGTGCTAAGAAATCCTAATATTTCTACAGTGACTCACCCAGTTTAACATCAATGCAAGTAGACACCTATGGGACATGATGTGTATTTTGAAGTTCATTTTTATTCAACACTGGTACATTACTATTTCTGCAGTTTATGGGCAATATAGGATATATCATTTCATCCACAATTTTACAAATTTATAGGCATTTGGTTCAATTTCAATCACTTCCTACTTGAGAAGACATGTATTCCTCCATGTTTCTTGACTGTTCTTTTCATGAGATTCTTTCCAAACACATTATTTTCGATTTCCATAATCACTTTTGAAACAAAACTCACACACTCTTCATAATAAACCGTAACACTAATATTATCATTAGATGTATAACTGTTCGGAATGAATGTATGTATATCAATGTAAGATTTCTTGTATATTTTCAGATATCAATTCAATCCATTATTTAAATTTTGAACCAGTTATATTATTTATTCACAGTATGGTCTATTAAAGAATCATCTCTATATTCATAGACCCAGGGTATACCTATTTGTATCCCCAATACTAATTTATAAGCCTTTAAAATATTGCTTTCAAAAATGGTGGAAGAAATATTCTAGTCACCTGATATACATATGCATTTCATCACAGTAATATTCCTGACAAAAAATGCAAGTGTCACACTTATGATTGTACCAAAGCCTATATTGAAAGTGAGCATGTATTACTAACAACATCCATGTCCTGATTCACTAATGATCTCGAATATCATTCCTATTGGTGACTACATATTTGTTTCTTCCTAAGATTGTATATTCAAACTCAACCCTGTTAAAAATGTCTTATCCTATCACTCTCTTTGTACTTTGCCTGATTTCCTAATATCTCTATTGATATCTGCTTTCCTACACATTTTCCCCAGTTCATCACTGTGGCTGACTCTTCACATATGCTGAAATTTACATTCACTCTCTAACCAAAACCCTATATCTAAAGTCTTTTGATCCAACTCCTTGGTTCACTCAAATGGGTTCTTCAAATCCCTTCAGAGGGTAGCCCATAGGTGCTTGGGTTTTCTCATGACCCCAATTCTCATAAAGAATCTATACCCCACAGAGAGTAGGCCTCAAATTGGAGAAGTAGAGCACTATTAATGGCAGGCCTATTTGATCACCCCTCGTTCACAGGAAGGGTTTCCATGTCACCCTGACTTTAGGCAAATGAGTGGCAAGTGAGCTTATTTTGAACACTGTCTTGGGCTGCGCCCCTCATGGAAACCTCCAACCAGAGTTTATTATGACTGTCTATATGGAAGAAGATGAGGGCCATGTTGGAGTGTTTTGGTTTAATTGTGGTCATTTGTGTTACGGTTGGAAAAGATTCCAGGGTCAACCTGGGCTTTAACCCTTGTGTGATTCCCTTTAGAGACTGAGTTCTGGAACAGATCTCAGCGATGTATTGGCATGAATTGTGTTTGGAATTTAGGAGGCCACACATGAGAGTTGCCCTTGGAGACTGAGATCTAGGCCCAGGTTGGCTTTCCAAAGAGCACTGGGATTCTCAGCCAGGATATCACATGACTTTATTCAGAAAGACTTAGCAGTCATAGTTGAGAGTCAAAACACACATGGACCTCAATTGTAAACCTCAATGGGCCTGGCTTCATTTGACCTTTTGGCCACTCCTTGGGAAGCCTTGCCTGTGAGAGTTGTCCCGAGCTTTCATTGAAATGAGCTTCCTCACTATTTCATGGTTCCTGAATGAATTGAAACCCACAGTGCCTCCAACTTCATCCTTGAAAATTGGCTAGATAAACACCATAAAATTTTTGATATTCCTATGAACAGGTGGCACTAGAAAATCTTTGGATGTCTGTTGCTGATCACGAGTATACCAGACAGTGCCCTGATTGACTGGGTTTCATGAAAATGTTGTAGAACAGAGATGCCAGAAAGTTGGAACCTGCTGAGTAGTGGGCCTAGAGCAGTGGTTGGCAGGTGTATGATAAAACATCTGTCGTGGGGCCACATGGATCTTTCCTTGGCTTCCAAATGGATTGTGACTGACATGGTGCAGCCAGCAGACCCTTACAAATAAAGGGATCTTGTTATATGGAGAGGTTTCATGGCAATGTTCAGAATCAGGTTGCTATGGACATGGGTGCAAGCTTTTTGGGATAGAAGCCTGGTTGGTGCATTCTCCTGCAGACCCTCACTCACCACACATGAGAGTACTCCCTCTAGGACTGTGTCCCAGTTTATCTCCTTGTACTTCATGAAGCCAATACCAAACTCAGAGTACTGCAGTAAATAACACCACAAAAATTCGAGTATGACCAAATGGCTTCACAGACCACACGGTTAGACACTTAGACCCCAGTGGCCTCAGTTTACCTACAAAGAGAGAATTCAGAACTGCTGCCTCATGTTCAATAGAAAATAAGGAACCATGTCATCCAGGTCACATAGATGCTGACCCAGATTTGATGGTCTCACTACAAAGGAAGCTAAAGCTCCTGACAACAACAAATATTTCAAGGGCCCAAACTCAGAGGCAGTTTCTCAAAAATTTATTAGGCCACCAGAGCTCCATGTTTGTGGAGTGTTTATCCTTTCTTTTACATTTGGAAATTCCTCTACCACCTCCAAGGTTGTGAACTCCATTCATTTTTTTCCAGATATATATTCACAGATTTTCAAACTCTTCTCCACTAATTGTGTCTTACTTGTGGTGAAGGAAATATCAAGGCATTGTTGTGGAGGACAGTGGGAAGATTTTTGTCTAGCATATATTTGTATACACATTAGATTCATTTTCCTATTTTCTATTTGAAATACTGAATTCCTGACAGTAAGCCATACCCTAGTAGACTCTGACTGTTCCCGGGTGCCTATGGTTGGTATACCATTCTAACTTGTGAATGTGACACAGGAAGTAGGGGCAGCCTCCATGTCATGGAGCCATTGGAAGCAAATGTTAGAACAAAGTGGTTGCCAAGGCAGTGACCTCATTCAGTTCCTGAAGGAAGTGACCTACCTCACTTCCTTGGTGATGGAACCCTCTGAACTTGGGATCCAGGAAGCCAGGCACCAAGAGCCAGTCCCAGTCCCTTTCCCAGTGGGTTCACTTGTTTGGATTTACCAAGGACAGAGTCAGTCTTTCTTGTGGATCACTAAATGCCAGGAAAGCTCTGAAGAGGGGCCTTTCCTGAGAAAGCAGGTAGTGACTCACCGATGGCTCCTGAAAACTTTAGAGAGTTGGTAAAGGAGACCAGATCTGAGACAGGACAGGCCATTTCGGGGGAACATAGTATGGCCTATCAGTCTGAGGACACTCTGGTTACTCACAGACCTATGTGGGTAAACGATATGCCTTTGAGGGTGTAGATGTGAGTTTATGGTTTTGTCTCATGTTCTGAGAATAGGTAGGAAAGGCAGTTTGTTTGGTTTGGAGTGGACTGTTTTTAATAAGTCATTTGACATGGTGAGTGATTCTATGTCTGTGTATCCCACTTTGTCGGTGGTTGAAGATATGAGAAAAGTGAATGCATCAATGCATGTGTCCTGACAAGTAAAAAGCATTCCAGGACACATCCTGCCCAATTTATGAATGGACTGTTGCTTGCCTTATCGATGGGCAACACCTACTATTTTCCTTAGTTCCTGTTTTCTTCCTGAATTCTGGCCATTCTCCAGAATAGGCTCATTTTTTTTTGTCCAAGATATGTACCACCTCCGAGCTCTGTGACATGGCCATTTACTGGATACCTGAAATGAATGGGGAGGATCTCAGAAAACTCAGATATCAGTGTGACCAGTAAAGTCTCAGTAGAGAAACCCTGCTTTGTGCCTTTTGCTTACCTACTGTTCTGTTGACCTGAATGTCAGGTAGGTCTTTGCCTCAGACCACCAGTTTGTGAAGCCTGAAGAAACTGCTTTCAAATGGAAATGAATGAGCATCACCCGTGGCTCTTAGATTAATTGCTTTAGAAAAGGATGTGTCTAAATCATCCTCTCGGCTCTGTGTGAGGCTGTGGCTTACAATCTCAGCACCTGATGGATCTAAAGAAAGATCCCATGTGTGCATCCAAAACCAAAATGGCAAAAAGATCAGACATTGTGGATGAAGTCTCTTGCTTCCTCTGTTAGGCTCCTCACCTCCATCAAGTACGAATAGGGATCCTTTGGGTCTAATGAGTTCTTCAAAGACGAGAAAAGGTGCTTGGGTTTCACATGACTCCAAATCACATAAAGAATCTATACCTCACGTTCAGTAGGCCTCAAAAAGGAGAAAAAGAGCATTATTAATGGCAGGCCTATTTGATCAATCCTGGTTCACAGGAAGGGTGTCCAGGAAACCCAGACTTTAGGCAAATGAGGGGCAAGGGAACTTATTTTGGACACTGTCTTGGGCTTCGCCCCTTGTGGAAACCTCCAGCCAGACGTAATGATGAGTGTCTATATGGAAGAATATAAGGGCCATGTGGTAGTGTTTTGGTTTTAATTGAACATGTTAATAACACTAACCATACATTGTTCCATCAATTTAAGTATTCAGAAGAGCAGGGACAGATTTGTTCTTACAATACAGGAATGTAGGGGATCTTCAACCTGCTGAAAACCTCAAAGGTCAATGCAGAAATTATCCCTGGAGAAGATGTAGGCAGCTATGAAGGACCGGAGAGAGCAAAATTAATCTTCCATGGAAAACAACCTGGTCAGGATGAAGGGTTGAGTCTGAATCAACTCTCTATCCTTAACGTAGAGGAGATGGAGCAAACCGGGCCTGTGTGGAGAGCTGTTCCTGGGTACCTATGGTTGGTATACCATTCTAACTTTTGAAAGTGTCTCAGGAATTAGGGGCAGCCTCCATCTCATGGGACCCTTGGAAGCAAGTGTTAGGACAAAGTGGTTGCCACGGCAGTGACCTCATTCAGTTCCCGAAGAAATGACCTTCCTAACTTCCTTGGTGATGGAACTCTCTGAACTTGTGACCCAAGTAGCCAGGCACCCAGAGCCAGTCCCAGTCACAGTTCCAGTGGGCTCACTTGTTGGATTTACCAAGGACAGCGTCAGTCATTCTTGGTACCTACTGATGTGAGGATGGCCAAATGCCAGGAGTGCTCTGAAGAGGGGCCTTTCCTGAGAAAGCAGGTAGTGGCTCAACACTGGCTCCTGACAACTTCACAGAGTTGGCCAAGGTGACCAGATCTGAGGCAGGACAGGCCATTTCGGGAGAACACAGTATGGCCCACAAGTCAGAGGACATTCCGGATAGTCACAGACCTACTGGGGGGAAGAAGTTGAATTTGTGAGTTCGGGTGGGGTTTGTGGTTTTGTCTCATGTTCTCAGAATAGGTAGGAAAGGAGGTTTGTTTGGTTTGGAATTATCTGATTCTTCTAAGTCCTTTGACAATGCGAGTTTTTCTATGTCTGTGTATCCCACTGTGTTAGTGGTTGTAGACATTAGAAAAGAGAATGCATCAATGGATGTGTCCTGTCTAGTAGAAAGCTTCCCAGCATTCATCCTGCCCAATTTATGAATGGACTGCAGCTTGCCTTATGGATGGGCAACACCTGCAATCTTCCTAAGTTCCTGATTTCTTACTCAATTCTGGTCACTCTCAAGAATAGACTCATGGTTGTGTGTCCAAGATATGTACCACCTCCAAGGTCTGTGAAATGGCCATGTACTGGATAGCTGAATGGAATGGCCGAGCATCTCAGAAAACTCAGATAGCAGTGTGACCAGGAATATCTCAGTGGAGAAACCCTGCTTTGGGCCTTATGCATACATATTTTTCTGTTGCCCTGAATGTCAGGAAGGTGTTTTCCTCAGGCCAAAACTTTTGGAAGCCTTAACAAAAGACTTTTCAATTGGAAATAAATGTGCATCTCCTGTGGCTCTTTGCTTAATTGCTTTGGAAAGGGATGTGTCTGAATCAGCCTCTTGGCCCTGTGTGAGGCTGTGGCTTAGATTCTATGCACCTTATGGATCTAAAGAAAGATTCCGTATGTGCATCCAAAACCAAAATGGCTAAAAGTAGAGTCATTGTGGATGAAGTCTCTTGCCTTCCTCTGGTAGGGCACTTACTTCCATCAAGGAAGAATAGGGATCCTTTGTGTCAAATGGGTTCTTCAAAGCTCTGCAGTGGCTTGCCCATAGTTCTTGTGGTTTCTCATGCGTCCAATTCCCAAAAAGAATTTAAACCCCTCAGTCAGTAGGCCTCAAATTGGAGAAGTGGAGCAGTATAAATGTCAGGCCTATTTGATCACTCCTGGTTCATAGGAAGGGTGTCCAGGCAAACGTGACTTTAGGCAAATGAGGGACAAGGAAGCTTATTTTGGACACTGTCTTGGGCTGTGCCCTCATGGAAACCTCCAGCCAGAGGTTATGATGAGTGTCTATATGGAAGAAGATGAGGGTCATGTGGGAGTGTTTAGGTTTTAATTGTGAGAGATTACTGGTTCAACCTGGGTTGAATTCTGGTGTGATTCCCCTTAGAGACTCAGTTCTTGAACTGACCTCAGAGAAGAATTGCCATGAATTGTGTTAAGATTTTCGGAGGCAACGCATGAGAGTCGCCATTGGAAGCTGTGATCTAGTCCCAGGGGGACTTTCCACAGTTCACTGGGACTCTCAGCCAGAGAATCACATAATTTTATTCTGAAAGACATGGCAGCCACAATTGAGAGTCAAAATACACATGGACCTCACATTTTAGACCTCAATGGGCCTGGCTTCAAGTGACGTTTTGGCCACTATTTGGGAAGCCTTGCCTGTGAGAGTTCTCCAGAGCTTTCATTAAAATGAGATTCCTCACCATTTAATGGTTTCTGAATAATTGAAACCCACAATGCCTCCAACTTCATCCTTGAAAATGGTTACATAAATATCATGAAATTTTTAAAATTACCATGACCAGGTGGCACTGGAGAACCTTTGGATGTCCTGTTGCTGATCATGAGTATACCAGAGAGTGCCTAGATCGACTGGGTTTCTTTAACATGGTGTAGAACACAGATGCCAGTAAGTTGGAGTCTGCTGAGAAGTGGACCTAGAGCAGTGGTGGGCAGGTGTGTGATAAAACATCAGTGGTACGGCCATGAGGATCTAGCATTGGATTCCAAATGCCTTGTGACTGACATTGTGCAGGCAGCAGACCCTTCTATGTAAAGGCATCTTGTTATATGCAGAGGTTTCAGGGCAATGTTCAGAATCAGGTTGCTATGGTCAAGGGGGAAAGCTATCTGGATAGAAGCCTGGTTGGTGCATTCTCCTGCAGACACTGACCCACCACACGTGACAGAACTCCCTCCAGCACTGTGTCCCAGATAAACTCGTTGTATTTCATGAAGCAAACACCAAACTCCCAGTGCAGCAGCAAGAAACAGAACGAAAAGTGGATCATGACCAAATTGCTTCACAGTCCAAACGGGGAGACACTTAGCCCCCAGTGGCCACAGTTTACCTGCAAAGAGAGAAACCAGCACTGCTGCCTC
Source organism: Callospermophilus lateralis (assembly GCF_048772815.1). Classification (NCBI taxonomy): domain Eukaryota; kingdom Metazoa; phylum Chordata; class Mammalia; order Rodentia; family Sciuridae; genus Callospermophilus; species Callospermophilus lateralis. The sequence continues at coordinate 377,047 of NW_027515602.1, forward strand.
ATGTTCATTGAAAAATAAGATGCCATGTCCTCCAGGTCACATAGATGCAGACCCAGCTTTGATGGTCTCACTAGAAAGAAGCTAAAGCTCCTGAAAACAACATATATTTCAAGTGCCCAAACTCAGAGGCATTTCTCAAGAAGTCTTTAGGCCAGCAGAGCTCCATGTTTGTAGAGTGTTTATCCTGTCCCTTACTTTTGGAAACTCCTCTACCACCTCCAAGGTTGTGAATTTCTGAGGATTTTTCATTGAATATATGTATTCACACATTTTCTAATTCTTCTCCTCTAATTGTGTCTTTCTTGGTGCGAAGGTAATGTCAAGGCATTTTTCTGGATGAGAGTGGGAAGATTTTTGTGTAGCATATATTTACATACACATTGGATTCATTTTCCAAATTTCCATTAGAAATACTGAATCCATGACACTAACCACTACATTACTAGACTCTGACTACTAATCCTAATATGATGGAGAATAAAAACCCAAACAGAATAGAAATATAAGCAGTTCAGAGGATGCATGTTGTATAGTGGGACTTGCCTTTTGCATTATATAGGGTAGGAGTTATAAATCTAGTCAATTTTCTGTTGAAATATTTCTCCATGTATTTCTAAAGTTAACAAATATGTGAATACCTGACTCCCTTTCTCTGCAGCCTATTCAGCACATGTAATTTTATATGCACATATAGAATCCCACCTGGAATCACACGTACATTCTTGTGAGATGGCTCACTTGGCAGATACAAATTGTTAGAATAGTTCACTCTTCCTAAATGATGCTGGAACTGAAAATTCAACCAATGGGTGAGCTTCCTGGTTGAACAACTTTACACAAAAACCCATGTTCAGTAAAATAAATATTTCTGATCTGTGGATGATATATATTTCATGGTGAATTTCAATTGGCATATATATTCCTACTTTTTAAAGTCTGTTTGTGTGTGTGTGTGTATACATACTCTCCAGATTTTTCAAAATATGAAATATGTGTCTTATTATACACTCCCTAAAATAATTCATGTTCATGTATGTGGATTTTTAATCAACTTTTCACTAGATTATTCCCAGGAATATTCACACACCTGAAAAACATATTTGTTTCCTCGTACTGAGAACTATCTTCAGTGAATGGTGCATACAAATCCTTGTATTTCTGCAGTAACTTACCCAGTTTAACATCAATGCAAATAGATTTCTATGGGACATGATGTGTATTTTGAAATTCATTTTTATTCAACACTGGTACCTTGCAATTTCTTCCGTTTATGCACATCATAAAATATATATTTCATCTAGAAATTCGAAAATTAATAGGCATTTGTTTCATTTTCAATCACTTCCTGCTTCAGAACACATGTATAACTCCATATTTCTTGACTGATCTTTTCATGAGGTTTCTTTTTCGATTTCCTTAATCATTTTTGAAGCAAAACTCACACACTCTTCATGATGAACCATAACCCTAATATTACCATTAGATGTATATTTGGTTTTAATGAATGTATATATATCAATATAAGATTTCCTCTATGTTTTCATTTATCAATTCAATCCATTATTCAAAGTTGGAACCAGTAATACTATTTATTCACAGTATGGTCTATTCATGCATTATCTCTATATTCATAGACACAGGGTACACCTATTTGTACCCCCAGTACTAACTTATACGTCTTCACAAATTGCTCCCAGAAATGGTGGAAGAAATACTCATGTCACCTGATCTACATGTACATGTTATCACAGTAATATTCTGGAAACAAAATGCAAAGGTCACAGTTATGATTGTACCAAAACCTAAATGAAAAGTGAGCATGGATTACTAAAAATATTCCTGTCCAGGTTGCTACCGCTCTCAAATGTCAATCCTATTGGTGACTATATATTTGTTTCCTCCTAAGATTATATATTCAACCTCAAGCCTGTTGAAAATGTGTAATCCTATCACTCACTTTATACTTTGCCTGATATCCTAATGTCTCTATTGATTTCTGCTTTCCTAAATATTTTCCCAGTTTATCATTTTGACTGACTCTTCACATGTGCTGACATTTAAATTCACTTTCTAACCGAAACCCAATTGCTAAAAACATTTCCTCCAAAACCTATAATCACTATTCTTTCTAAACCTACCGACACTTTTCCTAATCCTACCGACTATAGCTTTTTGACTGGATATTCTCGTGACATTCAATCATCCAAGGTACAAGGTCCTATGACATTGTATATGGATTTATTTAAGACATCTGTGCAGAACGTAAGTCAAAGCTAAGTATCCCAATTAAAGGCCCAATGCCCTTCTGGGCTTTAAATTTTACCTAGATTTCTGTTTTCATACTTATATTTCACCTAAATATTCTTGTAAATATCGCACATTCCCAATACCATTATTCATCGCTCAGAATGATTCTTAATCCAAATCGAACCTGTTATTAAGCCTAACCAAACACTGTTCCCTCAATCTAACTTTACAGAAGAGCAGCGACAGAGTTGGTCTTACAATACAGGAATGTAGGGGATCTTCCAGATGCTGAGATCCTCAAAGTTTTAAGCAGAAACGATCCCTGGAGAAGACATAGACAGCTATGAAGGACCTGAGAGAGCAAAAGTCATCTTCCATGGCAAACAACGTACTCAGGATGAAGCATTGTGTCTGAATCAGCCTCTCTTTTCTTAATGTAGAGAAGAGGGACCAAACCAGGCCTGTGTGGAGAGCTGTTCCCGGATTCCTATGGTTGATATACCATTCTAACTGTTGAAACTGTCTCGGGAAGTAGGGGCAGCCTCCACCTCATGGGAACCTTGCAATCACCTGTTAGGACAAAGTGGTTGCAAAGGCAGTAAAGTCACTCAGTTCCTGAATGAAGCGACCTACCTCACTTCCTTGGTGAAGAAACTCCCTGACCTTGGGCTCCAGGAAGACAGAGAATACCAAGACCTTGTCACAGTTCCAGTGCCAGTGGGCTCCATTGTTTGGAAAAACCAAGGATAGACTAAGTATTCCTTGGTACCTACTGATATGAGGATTTCAAATGCCAGGAGAGCTCTGAAGAGGGGCCTTTCCTGAGAAAGCAGGTAGTGGTTCACCGCGACCAGATCTGAGACAGGACAGGCCTTTTGGGGGAACATAGTATGGCCCACCAGTCAGAGGACACTCCAGATAGTCACAGACCTACTTGAATGAAGGAGGTGCGTTTGCGCGTGTGTGTGTGATTTTGTGGTTTAGTCTCTTCTTATGAGAATAGGTAGGAAAGGCGGTTTGTTTGGTTTGCAGTGGACTGCTTCTAGTAAGTCGTTTGACAAGGCGATTTTTTGCATGTCTTTGTAACCCACTGTGTTCGTGGTTGTAGACCTTAGAAAAAAGAATGCATCAATGTGTCCTGTCTAGTAGAAATCTTCCCAGCATTCATCCTGCCCAATTTAGGAGTGGACTGCCCCTTGCCTTATGGATGGGCAACACCTGCAATCTTCCTAAGTTCCTGATTTCTTCCTCAATTCTGGTCACTCTCAAGAATAGGCTCATTGTTTTGTGTCCAAGATATGTACCACCTCCAATCTGAGTGACATGGCCATGTACAAGATAGATGAAGGGAATGGCGAGCATCTCAGAAAACTCTAATATCAGTGTGTCCAGGAAAGTCTCAGTGGATAAACCCTGCTTTGGGCCTTTTGCTATTGTTCTGTTGCCCTGAATGTCAGGAAAGTCTTTGCCTCAGGCCATCCCTTTGTGAATCCTGAAGAAAACAGCTTTCAAATGGAAATAAATGGACATCAACTGTGGCTCTGTGCTTAATTGCTTTGGAAAGGGATGCGTCTGAATCAGCCTCTTGGTCCTATGTGAGGCTATAGCTTAGATTCTCAGCACCTGATGGATCTAAAGAAAGATCCCATGTGTGCATTCAAAACCAAAATGGCAAAAAATCAGTAATTGTGGATGAAGTCTCTTGCCTTCCTCTGTAAGGTTCCTGACCTCCATCAAGTGAGATTAGGCATTCTTTGGGTCAAATGAGTTCTTCAAAGCCCTGTGGAGGCCATTAACAGGTGGCACTGGAGAACTCTTAAATGGTCTGTTGCTGATCATGAGTATACTAGCCAGGGCCTTTATTGACTGAGTTTCATAAAAATTATCTAGAACAGCAATGCCAATAAGTTGGAGCCTGCTGAGTAGTGGACCTAGAGCAGTAGTGTGTGATAAAATATCTGTGGTGGGACCATGTGGATCTGCTATTGACTTCCAAATGGCTTGTGACTGACATGGTGCAGCCAGCAGACCCTTCTATGTAAAGGCATCTTGTATATGGAGAGGTTTCAGGGTAATGTTAAGAATCAGGTTGCTGAGGTTAAGGGGACAAGCTATCTGGTATTGAAGCCTGGTTGGTACATTCTCCTGCAGAACGTGACCCACAACACGTGACAGAACTTCCTCCAGCACTGTGTTCCAGTTGAACTCATTGTATTACGTGAAGCAAATACCAATGTCCCAGTTCAGCAGCAAGAAACACCACAAAAGTTGGAGGATGAACAAATGGCTTCAGAGTCCACATGGGGTGACACTTAGCCCCCAGTGGCCACAGTTTACATACAAAGAGAGAAATCAGCACTGCTGCCTCAGGATCATTGGAAAATAAGAAACCAAGATCTTCATGTCACATAGATACAGACCCAGCTTTGATGGTCTCACTAGAAAGGAAGCTAAAGCTTCTGACAAACACATATATTTCAAGTGCCCACCCTCAGAGGCAGTTTCTCAAGAAATCTTTTGGCCAACAGAGCTCCATGTTTGTGGAGTGTTTACCCTGTCCCTTACTTTTGGAAACTGCTCTACAACCTCCAAAATTGTGAACTTTTGAGAATATTCCACTACAGATATATATTCACAGATTTTCTACCTCTTCTCTTCTAATTGTGTCTTATTTGGTGTGAAGGTAATTTCAAGGCATTGCTGTGGATGAGAGTTGGAAGATTTCTTTGTAGCACATATTTGCATACACATTGGATTCATTTTCCAATTTTCCATTCGAAATACTGAATTCCTGACACTAACCCACAACCTACTAGAATCTGACTACTAATCCTAATATGATGGAGAACAATAACCCAAACAGAATAGAAATCCAAGAAGTTCAGAGGAGGCATGGTGTATAGTTGAACTTGCCTTTTGCATTATATAGTGTAGGAGTTATAAATCTAATCAATATTTTGTTGACATAGTTGTCCATGTGTTTTTAAATTTAACAAGTATTTGAATTCCTGTCTCCGTTTGTCTGTAGCCTATTCAGCACATGCATTTTTATATGCACATATAGAATCCTACCTGGTATCAAATGTACATTCTTGTGAGGTGGCTGACTTGGCAGATACAAATTATGAGAAGAGATCACTCCTCCTAAACGCTGTTGGAACTGAAAATTTAACCTAAGGGGGAGCTTCCTAGTTGAACAACATTATACACAAATCCATGTTCAGTAAATTAAATATTTTTGGATCTTTGGATGATATGTATTTCTACATCAATTTCAATTGGCATATATATTGCTACATTTCAATGTCTCTGTGTGTATATGTGTTTGTTTGTGTGTGTGTGTATATATATTATATATATATATATATATATATATATATATACTCTCCAAATTTTTAAAAATATGAAATACTTCTGTCTTCTTTTACACACCCTAAATTCATTCATATTCATGTATGTGGATTTATAATAAACTTTTCACAAGATTATTCTCAGAATTATTCATCCACCTGAAATACATATTTGTTTTCTAGTACTGACAAGTAACATCAGTGAATGGTGCATACAAATCCTAATATTTCTACAGTAACTGACCCAGTTTAACATCAATCCAAGTAGATTACTATGGGACATGATGTACATTTTGACGTTCATTTTTATTCAACACTGGTACTTTACTATTTCTTCAGTTTATTCACATCATAGGATATGTATTTCATCCACAAGTTAGCAAAATTATTTGCATTTGTGTCACTTTCAATCACTTTCTACTTCAGAACACATGCATTCCTCTATGTTTCTTGACTGGTCTTTTCATGAGACTTCTTTCCAAACACATTATTTCCTTTTCCATTCTCACTTTTGAAGCAGATCTCACACACCTTTCATGATAGAATATAACCCTAATATTACCATTAGATGTATAACTCATTGGAATGAATGATTCTATATCAATATAAGATTTCTTATATATTTTCAGATATCAATTCTAGCAATCCATTATTTGAAGTGGAATCAGTTATATTATTTATTCACAGTATTGTCAATTCATGAATTACTTCTATATTCATAGACACAGGGTACACCTCTTTGTACCCCCAATACTAATTTATTTTTTTTTATTTTGCATTCTTTCTTAAAGTATTTTTATATTATTTTCAACAACATTTGAAACAACAGGATTTTCTAAATAGACTTGTCTTTAGCATACCCAGATGAAAAAATATAATTCTATTTCATATCCCTTTGTGGGATAATGTGGGTTTTTTGTACTGAAAAAATGCTAGGAATATTAGAATATATGATCCGTTAGCCAACTTTGTTTGTTTGTTTGTTTGCTTTTGCAAAGCTAGGAATTGAACCCTAGTAGTAAATAGTAATTCTACTCATTCAGAAAAGTTAGTGTGTCATTTTATTGAAATAACCATACTGGATATAAAATAGATACACATGTGATACAATAGATTGCATGGTATATAAATTTGTATCTCAGTAAAGCTGTAATTAAAATAAAATTTAAAGTATTGAAATTCAGGCAAAGGATAGGAAAGATATTTGTGTCTGTTTTTCAGAAGTTTATTGTCATCCATTTAAAAAATCTTTTAAAAGAGATTGCATTTGAACAAAAGGTATTGTTTAGTGTGCTTTCTCTGTATTCTTAGTGGTTCTTCACTATTACTATTTTATTCACACCCTCTTAATTTCTTATTGTTGAGCCAATTCTGCATCTAAATGTAGTGGCAAGATATATTCAGGAGTCTGGTGCAATAGTGCATGCCTGAAATCCCAGCTACTAAGACCCTTTCTCAAAACAACAAAAAAGTAGTGGGGGTGGGGAGCATGGATGTAGTTTAGCAGTCAAGTGCTTTCCGAAGCATGTGGAGGCCCTGGGTTCTATCTGCAGCACCGCAAAAGCAAAACAAACAAAAGACGTATTCCAGAGATTTTGATTATTTCTGCAGGAGACATGCAGTCAAGACTAAGTAATTTGAAACAGGAGTGGCACAAGAAGTGGAAGATAAAGTATCAATTTTTTTTTCTTTTTTTTTTGGTTAGAATTAGTTCACTTTGCATTCCTTGCGTATGCGCCTCTACCTTTGGAACCACATTGGTAAAAGTTTGTGTAAGAATTGTTTGTTGGCATATCCTAGAGTGCTCAATTTATACGTCTTCAAAATATTGCTCCCAGAAATTGTGGAAGAAATACTCATGTCACCTGATCTACATATACATTTTATCACAGTAATATTCGGAACACAAAATGCAAAAGTCACACTTATGATTGTACCAAAGGGTAAATAGAAAGTGAACCTGTATTATTAAAAACATTCATGTCCAGGTTGCCTAATACTCTCAAATGTCAATCCTATTGGTGACTACATATTTGTTTCTTCCTAAGATTATATATTGAAACTCAACCCTGTTGATAATGTCTAATCCTATCACTCACTTTATACTTTGCCTGATTTCCTAATGTCTCTATTGATATCTGCTTTCCTACATATTTTCCCCAGTTCATCATTGTGACTCATTCTTCACATGTGCTGACATTTACATTCATTCTCTAACCGAAACCCTATTACTAAAGAACTTTTGGTCCAAATCCTATACTCACTCTTCTTCCTAAACCTACGGACTATATTCCTAATCCTACTGACTATCCCTTTTTGACTGGATGTTCTCTTCTACATTCAATCATCCAAGTAAAGGTCGGTCGAGTGTCGGAAGAGGAGACCACCAAGAATCTATCTCATGTAACAGCAAAGGGTTTATTGGGGGTCCAGCATGCTGGGACTCAGAGTTCACTTGAAAAGAGTAGAGAGCCCTGAGAACAGCTTAAGCAGAGGTTAAATACTTTCCCTTGCGAGTGCAGGGAGGGAAGTTTATTGATGTGTCAGGGCGAGTGGTCAATTTGCATGCAACCTGGTGAAGGAGTACATTCTGCAGTTTGACAGTTGGGGACAGCACATTCTGGGAACAAGATTGGCAAACATTTCTCAAGATTTCAACAGTGTTTTGTTAAGCGTACAGAAAAACAGGAAGTGACAACTACATATTTTATTAACCTTTCATTCGACACTTCTTTTTCTGGATACTTTTAATCATAAAAATGATCATTGGGGGGTGTCACATTCTATGTCTGCTAGTGGGGTATTACCATTAGTTTAACTTGTCCAATTTGAGCTTGGAGAAAATAAATTACATGGTTGAGCAAGCAGGGTTTAATAGTTAGCAATAATATGAGGATTATTATTGGACCGGCCAGCCGACAAGACAAGACAAGACAATAAAGACAAGACAAGACAATAAAGACAGGATATGGAAGTCCAACACTGAGACCAGGACTTAGTAGTTGGCAGAACCCGATCGGTTGGCAATAACGAATCTGAAACAAAATATCACTGAGTCATGGAGACTATTGTTCCTCAATTTTCTGAGTCCTCTATGACGTCACCCAGGGACTTGGCCTGTGGCTCTGTGACATGACTGTCAGCCATCGTTGGAGAGAGCTCACGCTCTTCATTGACATCCATTTTGCCAAGCCCTGACCTGAAACCTGACCAGAAAGAGGCACCTTACTTACCCTGAGAGGAGTTTGTTGGGGTCTCTTGTCCACCGCTGCCGGATCTCAGTGGAACCTCCATATGTAAAGGTCCGGTGACAATCGGGGGAAGAGACCACCAAGAGACTGTCTCATGCAAAAGCAAAGGGTTTATTGGGGGTCCAGCATGCTGGGGCTCAGAGCTCACTTGAATAGAGCAGAGAGCCCAGAGAACAGCTTAAGCAGAGCTTATATATTTCCCTTGGACAGGGCAGGGGGGTAAGTTTATTGATGGGTCCGGGCGAGTGAGCGGTTTGCGTGCAACCGGTTGAGGGAGTACATTCTGCAGTTTGGCAATTGGGGACAGCACATTCTGGGAATAAGATTAGCAAACAGTTCTCAATATTTCAAAAGTGTTTTGTTAAGCATACAGAAAAACAGGAAGTGACAAGTACTTATTTTATTAACCTTTCACTGCGAACTATACTTTGCCAGAATTCCTAATGTCTCTATTGTGTTTGTTAAAGTTCATTTTTATTCAAACCTGGTACGTTATTATTTCTTCAGTTCATGGACATCATAAGATATTTCCTTTCATTCACAAGTTCACAAATTTATAAACATTTGGTTCACTTTCAATCACTTCCTCCTTCGGAAGACATATGTTCCTCCATGTTTCTTGACTGGTCTTTTTACTAGACTTCTTTCTAAACATATTATTTTCGATTCCATAATCATTTTTGAGGCAAAACTCACACACTATTCATGATAAATGATAACCCTAACATTACAATTAGATATATAACTGGTTGGAATGAATGTATGTATATCAATATAAGATTTTCTATATATTTTCAGATATCAATACAATCCATTATTTAAATATGGAACCAGTTAAATAATTTATTCACAGTATGGTCTATTAATGCATCATCTCTATATTCATCAAAACAGGGTAAACCTAATAGTATCCCCAGTACTAATTTATAAGTTTTCAAAATATTGCTCACAGAAATGGTGAAAGAAATACTCATGTCACCTTAGCTACATATACATATTATCACACTAATATTCTGGACACAAAATGCAAAGGTCACACAGAACATAATTTAAGCTAAGTATCCCAATCAAGGGCCCAAAGTCCTTCTGGGCTTCAAATATCACCTAGATTTCTGTTTTCATACTTATATTTCACCTCCATGTTCTTGTAAATATCACAGGTTCCCAATATCATTATTCATCCAGCAAAATGATTCATAACCCAAATCGAACATGCTATTAACCCTAACCATTCTGTAAACTGAGATTGTTCACTCAATCTCACTTTACAGAAGAGCAGGGACAAAGTTAGTATTACAATACAGGAAGTTAGGAGATCTTCCACCTGCTGAGTACCTCAAAATCCATGCAGAAATGATCCCTGGAGAAGACGTAGGCAGCTATGAAGGACCTGAGACAGCAAAAGTCATCTTCCTTTGCAAACAACCCGATCAGGATGAAAGGATGTGTCTGAATCATCCTATCTCTTCTTAATGTAGGGAAGATGTATGAAACCAGGCATGTGTGGAGAGCTGTTCCCAGGTGCCTATGTTTCTATACCATTCTAACTTGTGAAAGTGTCACAGGAAATAGAGGCAGCCTCCTTTTCCTGAGACACTAGGAAGCAACTGTTAGGACAAAGTGGTGGCCAAGACAGTGGCCTCATTCATTTTCTGAAGAAAGTGACCTCACCTCACTTTTTTCATGATGGAACTCTCTGAATTTTGTGATCCAGGAAGCCAGGCACCAAGAGCCAGTACCAGTCCCAGTCCAAGTGGGCTCACTTGTTTGGATTTACCAAGTAAAGAGTCAGTCTTTCTTGGTACCTACTGATGTGAGGGTGGCCAAATGCCAAGAAAGCTTTGAAGAGGGTCCTTTCCTGAGAGGGCAGGAAATGGCTCACCACTGCCTCCTGAAAACTTCACAGAATTGGCCAAGGAGACCAGATCTGAGACAGGACCGGCCATTTCTGGGGAACATTCTATGGCCTACTCGTCAGAGGACACTCCGGATAGTCACAGACATACTTGGGGAAGGAGGTGACTTTGTGTGTGTGGATGTCAGTTTGTGGATTTGTCTCATATTCTGAGAATAGGTAAAAAAGGAGGTTTGTTTGGTTTGGAGTGGACTGTTTCTAGTAAGTCATCTGACAAGGAGACTGTTTCTATGTCTGTGTATCCCACTGTGTCCTTAGTTGTAGATATTAGAAAAGAAAATGGCTCACTGGGTGTGTCCTGTCTAGTAGAAAGCTTCACAGCATTCATCCTGCCCAATTAATGAATGGACTGAGGCTTGACTTATCCATGGGCAACACCTAGTATCATCCTAAGTTCTTGAATTCTTCCTGAATTCTGGCAACTCTCCAGAAAGGCTCATGGTTTTTTGTCCAAGATATGTACCACCTCCAAGCTCTGTGACATGGCCATGTACTAGTTAGCTGAAAGGAATGGCGAGCACACCGGAAAACTCAGATATTGGTGTGACCAGGAAAGTCTCTATGGTGAAACCTGGCTTAGGGCCTTTTGCTTAACTATTGTTCTGTTGCCCTGAATGTCAGGAACCTCTTTGCCTCAAGCCACCCCTTTATAAAGCCAGAAGAAAACAATTTTCAAATGGAAATGAATGGGCATCACCTGTGCCTCTTTGATGAATTGTTTTGGAAATGGTTATGTCTGAATCAGACTCTGGGCCCTGTGTGAGGCTGTGGCTTAAATTGTCAGCACCTCTTGCTGATCATGAGTGTACCAGACAGTGCCTTGATTGACTGGGATTTATGAAAATGGTGTAGAACAGAGATGCCATTAAGTTGGACCCTCCTGAGTAGTGAGCCCTGAGCTGTGGTGTGCAGGTGTGTGATAAATCTTCTGTGGTTGCGCCATGTGGTTTTGCCATTGAATTCCAAATGGTTTGTCACTGACACGGTGCAGTGACCAGACACTTATATGTAAAGGTGTCTTGTTAAATGGATAGTTTTCAGGGCAATGTGCAGAATCAGGTTGCTATGGAGAAGGGGGCAAGTTATGTGGGAATGAAGCCTGGTTGGTGCATTTTCTTGTAGACCCTGAAAAACCACAAATGACAGAACTCCCTCCAGGACTGTGTTCCAGTTGAACTCCTTGTATTTTGTGAGGCAAATACCAAACTCTCAGTGCTGCAGCAGGAAACTCTACGAAAATGGAGGATGAACAAAAGGCTTCACAGTCCACACAGGGAGACACTTAGACCCCAGTGGCCACAGTTTACATACGAAGAGAGAATTCAGCACTGCTGCCTCATGTGTATTGGAAAGCAAGAAAGAATGTCCTCCAGGTCACATAGATGCAGACCCAGCTTTGATGATCTCACTACAAAGGAAGCTAAAGCTACTGACAACATATATTTCAAGTGCCCATCCTCAGAGGCAGTTTCTCTAGAAGTCTTTAGGCCAGCAGACCTCCATGTTTGTGGAGTGTTTACCCTGTCCCTTACTTTGGGATACTCCTCTACCACCTCCAAGTTTGTGAACTCCTGAATATTTTCCATTCCAGATATGTATTTACAGATTTTCTAACTCTTCTCCTCTAATTGTTTCTTATTTGGCGTGAAGGTAACGTCAAGGAATTGTTCTGGATGAGAGTGGGAAGATTTTTGTGTAGCACATATTTGCATACACATTGGATTCATTTTCCAATTTTCCATTCCAAAGACTGAATCCCTGACACTAACACATACCCTACCAAACTCTGACTACTAATCCTAATATGATGAAGAAAAATAACCCAAACAGAATAGAAATACAAGCACTTCTGAAGAGGCATGGTGTATAGTTGGACTTGCCTTTTGCATGATAAAGTGTAGGTGTTATAAACCTAGTCAATTTTTCATTGAAATAGTTCTCCATGTGTTTTTTTTCCTTTAATATTTATTGTTGGTTCTACAAAACATTACATAGTTCTTGACATGTCATATTTCACACTTTGATTCAAGTAGGTTATGAACTTCCATTTTTCTTCGTATACAGATTGCAGTATCTCATCAGTTACACATCCACTATTTTACATATTGCTATACTAGTGTCTGTTGTATTCTGCTGCCTTTCCTGTCCTCTACTATCTCCCATCCCCTCCCCTCCAATCCTCTCTCTCTACCCCATCTATTGTAATTCATTTCTTCCACTTGTTTTTGTCCCCTTTCACCTCACTTCATCTTGTATTTAATTTTGTATAACCATCAGGGTTTCCTTCCATTTCTATGTAATTTTCCTTCTCTTTCCTTTTCCCTCCCACCTCTCACCCCTGTTTAATATTAATCATCTTCTCATGCTCTTCCTCCCAACTCTGTTCTTAGTTACTCTCTTTATATCAAAGAAAATATTTGGCATTTGTTTTTTAGTGATTGGCTATCTTCACGTAGCATAATACGTTCTAATGCCATCGATTTCTCTGCAAATTGTATGATTTTGTCATTTTTTAATGCAGAGTAATACTCCATTGTGTATAAATGCCACATTTTTTTTAATCCATTCATCTATTGAAGGGCATCTAGGTTGGTTCCACAGTCTTCCTATTGTGAATTGTGCTGCTATGAACATAGATTTATCAGTGTCCCTGTAGCATGCACTTTTTGGGTCTATAGGGATTAGACCGAGAAGGGGAATTGCTGGGTCAAATGGCGGTTCCATTCCCAAGTTTCCAAGAAATCTCCATACTGCTTTCCAAATTTGCTGCACCAATTTGCAGTCCCACCAGCAATGTACAGGTGTACTCTTTTTCCCACATCCTCGCCAGCACTTGTTGTCGTTTGACTTCATAATGGCTGCCAAGCTTACTGCAGTGAGATGGTATCTTAGGGTGGGTTAGTTTAGCATTTCTCTGAATGCTCGAGATGGTGAGAATTTTTTGATGTACTTATTGATTGATTGTATGTCCTCCTCTGAGAAGTGTCTGTTCAGGTCCTTGGCCCATTTGTTGATTGGGTAATTCATTTGCTTATTGTTTAATTTTTTGAGTTCTTTGTATAACTCTGGATATTAGGGCTCTATCTGAAGTGTGAGGAGTGAAGATTTGTTCCCAGGATGTAGGCTCCTTTTTTACCTCTCTTATTGTTTCTTTTTCTGAGAAAAATCTATTTAGTTTGAGTAAGTCCTGTTTGTAGATTCTAATTATTAACTCTTATGCTATGGGTGTCCTATTGAGGAATTTGGAGCCCGACCCCACAGTATGTAGATCATAGCCAAAGTTTTCTTCTATCAGATGCCGTGTCGCTGATTTGATATCAAGCTCCTTGATCCATTTTGAGTTAACTTTTGTGCATGGCGAGAGAAAGGGATTCAGTTTCATTTTCTTACATATGTAATTCCAGTTTTTCCAGCACCATTTGTTGAAGATGCTATCCTTCCTTCAGTTTATGCTTTTAGCTCCTTTATCAAATATAAGATTGCTGTAATTTTGTGGATTGATTTCTGTGTCCTCTATTCTGTACCATTGGTCCACCCGCCAGTTTTGGTACCAGTACCATGCTCTTTTTGTTACTATTGCTCCGTAGTATAGTTTGAGGACATGTATCGCTATACCGCCTGATTCACACTTCCTGCTTAGAGTTGTCTTTGCTATACTGGGTCTTGTATTATTCCATATGAATTTCATAATTGTTTTATCTATTTCTACAGGAAATGCCGTTGGGATTTTGATTGGCATTGCATTAAACCTATAGAGAACTTTTGGTAATATCGCCATTTTGATGATGTTAATTCTGCCTATCCATGAACAGGGTATATTTTTCCATCTTGTAAGATCTTCTTCTATTTCTCTCTTTAGGGTTCTGTAGTTTTCATTGTGTAAGTCTTTCACATCTTTTGTTACGTTGATAACCAAATATTTTATTTTATTTTTTTTGAGGATACTCTCAATGGAGTGGTTGTCCTCATTTCCGTTTCAGAGGATTTGTTGCTGATATTCAGGAATGCTTTTGATTTATGATTGTTGATTTTATATCATGCCACTTTGCTGAATTCATTTATTATCTCTAATAGTTTCTTGTAGACCCTTTTGGGTCTACTAGGTATAGAATCATGTCATCTGCAAATAGTGATAATTTAAGTTCTTCTTTTCCTATTTTTATGCCTTTAATTTCTTTCATTTGTCTAATTGCTCTGGCCAGTGTTCGAGAACTATGTTGAACAGAAATCGTGAGAGAGGGCATCCCTGTCTTGTTCCAGATTTTAGAGGGAATGCCTTCAATTTTTTCTCAATTCAGAATGATACTAGCCTGAGGCTTAGCATAGATTGCTTTTACAATATTGAGGTATGTTCCTGTTATCCCAGTTTTTCTAGAGTTTTAAACATAAAGGGATGCTGTACTTTATTGAATGCTTTTTCTGCATCTATTGGGGTGATCATATGGTTCTTATTTTTAAGTCTATTGATGTGGTGAATAACATTTATTGATTTCCGTATATTGAACCAGCCTTGTATCCCAGGAATGAATCCTACTTGATCATGTTGCACAATTTTTTAAATATGTTTTTGTATCTGATTCGCCAGAATTTTATTGAGGATTTTTGCATCTAGGTTCATTAGAGAGATTGGTCTGTATATTTGTTTCTTTGAAGGGTCTTTGTCTGGTTTAGGAATCAGGGTGATATTGGCCTCCTCTGCTGTATACCCATTCGGTCCTGGGCTTTTCTTAGTTGGTAGTCTTTGGATGGTTTCTTCTATTTTCTCAATTGATATTGGTCTGCTTAGGTTGTCTATATCCTCCTGACTCAATCTGGGCAGATCATATGACTTAAGAAATTTATTGATGCCTTCACTATCTTCTAATATAATTTCTGATTATCTTCTGTATTTCAGAAGTGTCTGTTGTGATATTGCCTTTTTCATCCCTTATGATAGTAATTTGAGTTCCCTCTCTTCTTCTCTTCATTAACATGGCTAAGAGTCTGTCGATTTTATTAATTTTTCAACTTTTAGTATTTTCAATTTTTTCAATTGTTTCTTTTGTTTCGATTTCATTAATTTCAGCTCTGATTTTAATTATTTCTTGCCTTCTACTTCTTTTTCTGTTGTTTTGCTCTTCTTTTTCTAGGATTTTGAAATGAACTATGAGATCATTTATTTGTTGTTGTTTTTTTTTTTCTTTTTTTAAGGAAAGAACTCCAAGCAATGAATTTTCCACTTAGAACTGCTTTCAATGTGTCCCATAGTTTCTGATATGTTCTGTCTGTCTTTTTCATTTATGTCTAAGAATTTTTTTTTATTTTTCTCCTTGATGTCTTCAATAACCCATTGATCATTCAGTACGTATTGTTCATTCTCCAAGTGATGCATGAATTTTCCTTCCTTCTTTTATTGTTGATTTTCAGTTTCATTCCATTACGATCAGATAAGATGCCTGGTATTATCTATACTCCTTTATATTGTCTAAGAGTTGTTCTGTGACATAATATATGATCTATTTTTGAGAGGTATCCATGTGCTGCTGAGAAAACAGTGTAACTGCTTGATGTTGGGTGGTATATTCTATATATGTTAATTAAGTCTAGGTTATTATTTGTGTTATTGAGTTCTATAGTTTCCTAATTCAACTTTTGTTTGGAATATCTGTCCAGTAGTGAGAGAGGTGTGTTGAAATCTCCCATGATTATTGTATTGTGGTCTACCAGACTCTTGAACTTGAGAAGAGTTTGTTTGATTAACATAGCTGAACCATTGTTTGGGGCACATATATTTATGATTGTTATGTCTTGTTGGTGTATGGTTCCCTTGAGCAATATGTAGTGTCCCTCTTTATCCCTTTTGATTAACTTTGTCTTGAAATCTATTTTATTTGATATGAGTATGGACACTTCTGCTTGTTTCCGAAGTCAATATGAGTGATATGATTTCTCCCAACCTTTCACCTTTAGTCTATATATGTCTTTTCCTATCAAATGTGTCTCCTGTAGGCAGAAAATTTTTGGGTCTTCTTTCGTGATCCATTCTACTAGCCTGTGTCTCTTAATTGGTGAGTTTAAGGCATTAACATTTAGGGTTATTTTTGAAATATGGGTTGTTCTTCCAGCCATATTTGTTTATTTATGTTACTAAACATGGTTTGTTTTTCTCTTTGATTATTTTTCGCCCCTTTACTGTACTACCTCCCACTGTTGGTTTTTATTGTTATTTTCCATTTCGTCTTCATATAATGTTTTGCCAAGGATCTTTTGAGGAGATGGTTTTCTAGCTGCAAATTCTTTTAACTTTTGTTTATCATGGAAGGTTTTAATTTCATCTTCCATCCTGAAGCTTAAAATCGCTGGATACACAATTCTTGGTTGGAACCCAATTTCTTTCAGTGATTGAAAAATGTTATTCCAGGATGTTCTAGCTTTCAGAGTCTGTGTTGAAAGATCAGCTGTTATCCTGATTGGTTTACCCCTAAATGTAATCTGCTTCCTTTCTCTTGTAGCTTTTAAAATTCTCTCTTTATTCTGTATGTTTGGCATCTTCATTATAATATGTCTCGGTGTTTATCTCTTATGATTTTGCACATTTGGTGTCCTGTAGGCTTCTAGGATTTGGGATTCTGTCTCATTCTTCATGTCTGGAAAGTTTTCTCATATTATTTCATTGAATAGATTGCTCAATCCTGTGGTTTGGACCTGTATACCTTCCTGTATCCCAATTACTCTTTAGTTTGGTCTCTTCATGTTATCCCATATTTCTTGGATGTTCTGCTCATGGTTTCTTAACAGTCTTGCTGAGCTTTCTATGTTCTTTTCAAGTTGAAATACTTTGTCTTCATTGTTCTAAGTGATCTATTCTGCTGGTAGTATTCTCAATTGAGTTTTTAAGTTGGTTTATTGCTTCCTGCATTTCTATGATTTCTGTTTGTGTGTTTTTTATAACCTCTATCTCCCTGTATAGTTGATCTTTTGCTTCTTGGATTTGTTTTTGTAATTCATTGTCAAAGTGATCTTTCATTGTCTGATTTTGCTGTCTAATGTCTCCCTGGAGACTTCAGATCATCTGAAGCAAGTATATCCTGATTCTTTATCTGACATTCCATATGCTGCAGATATTACCTCTTCTAATGTTGAGTTGACCTGCGTTGCTTGTGGTCCTTTCTTTCCTTGTCTTTCCCTACTGTTCACGTTTTTTTCGGCTTGGTGAAACTTTTGTGTTATTGAATTTTACCCCTAAATGTTTATATTGCTATTGTATTCTTGAAAAGTCTCCCTCACAGGCGTAAGCAGCGGCTCTGCCCCTCCTCCAATTGGGGCAATGTGCCTACCACACCAGCACGCCGCTGGGCCTGTTCTGCCTCTTGGTAGCTGGTCCGCCTACCTTGCAGGAGCGGGCAGTTGATCTACCCCTCTGCGGGTGCTGGTCCTGTTCAGCCAGTGGGTAACAGGTCCAGCTACCTTGCAGGCACAGGCGTCGGCTCTGCCCCTCCGCGCTCCGCTGGGCCTCTTCTGTCTGTGGGTTGCAGGGCTGTCTACATTGCAGGCGTGAGTGGCATCTCTGCCCCCCCCCAAACCGGGGCGATGTGTCTACCACGCTGGTAGGTCGCTGGGTCTGTTCTGCCTCTGGGTGAGAGGTCTACCTGCTTTGCAGGCACGGGCAGTGGCTCGGCCCCTCCCCAAACCTGGTTATGTGTCTAGCACCCTGGCGGGGCCTAGCACCTGGTCTGTCGGTGTTCGCAGGTCCACCTACTTCGCAGGCGCGGGGGCCGGCTCTGCCCCTCTGAAGGCAGCTGGGCCGCTTCAGCTGGTGGGTCGCAGGTTCACCTATCTTGAAGTCACAAGGGGTGTCTCTGCCCCTCCGCGGGTGACTGGGCCTGTTCTGCCTGTGGGTTGCATGTCCGCGTTCCTTGCACGCGTGCAGTGGCTCTGCCCAACCCCCAACCAGGGTGATGTGTCTTTCACGATGGCGGGCCGCTAGGCCTGTTCTACGGGTGGCTCGCAGGTCCGCCTACCTTACAGGCGCGGTTGGCGGTTCTGCCCCTCCCTTCTCCATGTGTTTCTAAAGTTAACAAATATGAGAATTCCTGTCTCCATTTCTCTGTACCCTATTCAGCACATGCATTTTTATATTCACATATAGAATCCTACCTGGCATCACATGTACATACTTGTGAGGTTGCTGACTTTGCAAATACAAATTGTGAGAAGGGATCACTCCTCCTAAATGCTGTTGGAACTTACAATTCAAACTATGGGTGAGCTCCCGAGTTGAACAACATTATACATAAATCGATGCTCAGAAAAATGAAGATTTTTGGATTTGTGGATGATATATAATTCATGATGTATTTCGATTGGCATATATATTGCTACTTTTTAATGTATACGTGTGTGTGTGTGTGTGTGTGTGTGCATATATATATGTATAAACTCTCCAGATTTTTCAAAATATGAAATGTATGTGTCTTATTATATACTCCCTAAATTCATTGATGTTCATGAATGTGGATTTATATTCAACTTTTCATAAGAATGTTCTCAGAAATATTAATCCACCTGAAATACATATTTGTTTCCTAATACTGAAAACTAACTTCAGTGAATGGTGCATACAAATCCTAATATTGCTATAGTAAATGACTCAGTTTAACGTCAATGCAAGTAGATTCCTATGGGACATGATATGTATTTTGACGTTCATTTTTATTCAAAACTGGTACATTAATATTTCTTCAGTTTTTGCACATAATAGAATACATATTTCATTCACAAATTCACAAATTCATAGGCATTTTTTTCACTTTCAATTACTTCCTGCTTCAGAACATACGTATTCCCCCAGGTTTCTTGACTGCTCTTTTAATGAGACTTCTTTCCAAGCACATTATTTTCAATTTCCATAATCATTTTAGAAGCAAAGCTCACACACACTTCATGATAAACCATAACAGTGATATTACCATTAGATGTATAACTGGTTGGAATGATTGTATGAATATCAATATATGATTTCCAATATATATTCAGATATCAATTCAATCCATTATTTAAATTTGGAACCAGTTATATTATTTATTCACAGTATGGTCTATTCATGCATTATCTTTATATTCATATAACACAGAGTATACCTATTTGTACCCACAATACTAAATTATATGTCTTCAAAATATTGCTCCCAGAAATGGTGGAAGAAATACTCATGTCACCTGATCTATATATACATTAATCACAGTAATATTGTGGAAACAAAAAGCAAGGTCACACTTATGATTGTACCAAATCCTAAATGGAAAGTGAGCATGGATTAAAAAAAAATCCATGTCCAGGTTGCCTAATGCTCTCAAAAGTGAATCCTATTGGTGACTACATATTTGTTTCTTCCTGAAATTACATATTCAACCTCAACCCTGTTGAAAATGTCTAATCCTATCACTCACTTTATACTTTGCCTGATTTCCTAATGTCTCTATTGAAATCTGATTTCCTGTATTTTTTTCCCATTTCATCATTATGACTGACTCTTCACATGTGCTGACATTTACTTTCACTCTCTACCCAAAACCCTATTGCTAAAGATCTTTTGGTCCAAATGCTATACACACTCTTCATTCTAAATCTACCGAATATCTTCCTAATCCACCAACTATCCCTTTTGGACTGGATTTTCTCTTCGACATTCAATCATCCAAAAGACAAGGTCCTATGCCATTGTATATCAATTAATCTGAGACACCTGTGCAGAACATAATTCAAAGCTAAGAATCCCAATAGTGGGGCCAATTCCCTTCTGTGCTTCAAAAATTACCTAGATTTCTTTTTTCATACTTATATTTCACCTATATATTCTTGAAAATATAGCAAAATTCCAATACCATTATTCATCCAAGAGAATGATTCCTAACCCAAATGGAAGCTGTTATTAACCTTAACCATACAATGTTTCCTCAATCTAACTTTACAGAAGAGGAGGGACAGAATTAGTCTTCCAATACAGGAGTGTAGGGGATCTTCCACCTGCTGAGAACCTCAAAGTTTCATGCAGAAATGATCCCTGGAGAAGATGTAGGCAGCTATGAAGGACCTGAGAGAGCAAAAGTCATCTTCCATGGCAAACAACCCAGTCAGGATGAAGGGATGTGTCAGAATAAGCCTCACTCTTCTTAATGTAGAGAAGATGGACCAAACCAGTCCAGTGTAGACAGCTGTTCCTGGCTGCCTATGGTTGATATACAATCCTCAGTTGTGAACGTATCACAGGAAATAGGGGCAGCCTCCATCTCATGGGAACCTTGGAAGCAAATTTTAGGACAAAGTGGTTTCCAAAGCAGTGACCTCATTCAGTTCACAAAGGAGGTGACCTTCCTCACTTCTTTGGTGATAGAACTCTCTGAACTTGGGATCCAGGAAGCCAGGCTACCAGAGGCAGTCCCAGTACCATTCCCAGTGGGCTCACTTATTTGGATTTACCAAGAACAGAGTCAGTCTTTCTTGGTACATACTGATGTGAGAATGGCCAAATTTCAGGAGAGCTCAGAAGAGGGGCCTTTCCTGAGAAAGCAGGAAGTTGCTCACAGCTGGCTCCTGACCACTTCACAGATTTGGCCAAAAAGACCAGATCTGAGACAGGACAGAACATTTCAGGGAACATAATAAGGCTCACAAGTCAGAGGACACTCCGGATAGTCACAGACCTCTTTGGGGGAAGGAGGTGCCTTTGTGGGTGTGGGTGTGAGTTTGTGGTTTTGTCTCATTTTCTGAGAATAGGTAAAAAAGGCGGTTTGTTTGGTTTGGAGTGGACTGTTCCTAGTAAGTCGTTTCACAAAGTGAGTGTTTCTATGTCTGTGTATCCCACTGTGTCTGTGGTTGTAGACATTTGAAAAGAGAATTCATCAATGGATGTGTCCTGTTTAGTAGAAACCTACCCAGCATTCATTCTGCCCAATTGATGAATGGACTGTGGCTTCCCTTATGGATGGGCAACACCTACTAATTTCCTAAGTTCCTGTTTTCTTCCTGATTCTGGCCACTCTCCAGAATAGGCTCATGGTTTTGTGTCCAAGATATGTACCACCTCCAAGCTCTGTGACAAGGCCATGTAATGGATAGCTAAAGGGAATGGCTAGCATCTCAAAAAACTCAGATATCAGTGTGACCAGGAAAGCCTCAGTGGAGAAACTCTGCTTTGGGTTTTTTGCTAACCAATTCTTCTCTTCCCCTGAATGTGAGGAAGGTCTTGGCCTCAAGACACCGCTTTGTGAAGCCTGAAGAAAACAGTTTTAAAATGGAAATAAATGGGCATCACCTGTGGCTCTTTGTTAATTTCTTTGGAAATGGATGTGTCGGAATCAGTCTCTTGGCCCTGTGTGAGGCTGTGGCTTAGGTTCTCAGCACCTGATGCATCTAAAGAATGATCCCATGTGTGCATCCAAAACCAAAATGGGAAAGAGATCAGTAATTGTTGATGAAGTCTCTCGCCTTCCTCTCTTAGGTTCCTGACCACCATCAAGTGAGAATAGAGATCCTTTGAATCAAATGAGTTCTTCTAAGCCCTGCAAAGGCTATCCCATACATGCTTGTGTTTTCTCATGACTCCAAATCACATAAAGAATCTATACCTGACAGTCAGTAGGCCTCAAATTGGAGAAGCAGAGCAGTATTAAAGGAAGGCATTTTTGATCCCTTGTGGTTCACAGGAAGGGTGTACAGGCCACCCTGCCTTTAGGAAAATGACGGGCAAGCGAGGTTATTTGGACTCTGTGTTGGGCTGCGCCCCTCATGGAAACATCCAGCCAGAGGTTATGAGGAGTGTCTATATGGAAGAAGATGAGGGCCATGTGGGAGTGTTTTGGTTTTAATTGTGGTTATTTTTGTGGAAGTTGGAAGCGATGACTGGGTCCACCTGGGCTTGAACTCTGGTGTGATACCCTATAGAGACTGAGTCCTGGAACTGACCTCAGAGAAGTATTGCCATGAATTGTGTTGGGATATTAGGAGGCCACACATGAGAGTCACCATTGGAAACTGAGATCTATTCCCAGTGTGGCTTTCCACAGAGCACTGGGAATCTCAGCCAAGGTATCACATAATTTTATTCTGAAACACTTGGCAGCAATAGTTGAGAGTCAAAACACAAATGCACTTCACATTGTAGACCTCAATGGGCCTGGCTTCATGTGGCCTTTTGGCCACTCTTTGGGAAATCTTGGCAGTGAGAGTTCTCCAGATCTTTCTTTGAAATGAGCTTCTTCACCATTTAATGGTTACCGAATTAAATGAAACACTCAGTGCCTCCAACTTCAACCTTGAAAGATGGGCTCGATAAATACCATGAAATTTTTGAAATTCCCATATCCAGGAGGCACTGGAGAACCATTGGATATCCTGTTGGTGATCATGAGTGTACCAGACAGTGCCTTGATTGGCTGGGTTTCACGAAAATGGTGTAGAACAGAGATTCCAGTAAGTTGGAGCCTGCTGAATAGTGGGCCTAGAGCAAAGGTGGGCATGTGTGAGATAAAACATCTGTGGTGCTTCCATGTGGATTTCCCAATGGCTTCCAAATGGCTTGTGACTGACATGGTGCAGCCAGCAGACCCTTATATGTAAATGATTCTTGTTATATGGGTAAGTTTCAGGGCAATGTTCAGAATCAGGTTCCTATGGTCAAGGGGTCAAGCTATGTTGGACAGAAGCCTGGTTTGTGCATTCTCCTGCAGACCCTGTCCCACCACACGTGACAGAACTCCCTCCAGCACTGTGTCCCAGGTGAACTCCTTGTATTTCGTGAAGGAAATACTGAACTCCCAGTGTAGCAGCCAAAAATATCACAAAAATTGGAGGATGATCAAATGGCTTCACAGTCCACATGAGGAGACACTTAGCCCCAAGTGGCCACAGTTGACCCCGAAAGAGAGAATTCAGCAATGCTGCCTCATGATCATTGGTAAATAAGAAAGCATCTCCTCCAGGTCACATAGATGCAGACCCAGCTTTTATGGTCTCACTACAAAAAAAGCTAAAGCTCCTGACAACAACATATATTTCAAGAGCCCAACATCAGAGCCAGTTTTTCAAGAAGCCTTTAGGCTAGCAGAGCTCCATGTTTTTGGAGTGTTCACATTGTCCCTTACTATTGGAATCTCGCCTTCTACCTGCAAGTTTGTGAACTCCTGAGCATATTAAATTCCAGATATGTATTCACAGATTTTCTTACTCATCTCCTCTACATGTGTTACTTGGGACGAAGTTAAGGTCAAGGCATTGTTGTGGATGAGAGTCGGAAGATTTTTGTGTAGCACATATTTGCATACACATTGGATTCATTTTCCAATTTTCCTTTCGAAATACTGAATCCCTGAAACTAACCCATACCCTACAAGACTCTGACAACTAATCCTAACGTAATGGAGAAAAATAACCCAAATAGAACAGAAATACAAACATATCAGAGGAGGCATGGTGTACCATTGAATTAACTTTTCCATTATATAGGGAAGGAGTTTTAAATCTAGTCAATTTTTTGTTGAAAGAGTTGTCCATGTATTTTTAAACTTATCAAATATGTGAATTCCTGTCTCCCCCATTTCTTTGTATCCTATTCAGCACATGTATTTTTATATGCACATATAGAATTGTACCTTGTATCACACATATATTCTTGTGAGGTGGCTGACTTGGCAGATACAAATTGTGAGAAAAGTTCACTCCTCCTAAACGCTGTTGGAACTGAAAATTCAACCTATGGGTGAGCTTCCTAGTTGAACAACATTATACATAAATCCATGTTCAGTAAAATGAATATTTTTGGATACGTGGATGATATATATTTCATGATGAATTTCGATTGGCATATATATTGCTAGTTTTTAATGTCTGTGTGTGTTTGTATATATATATATATATATATATATATATATATATATATATATATATACTGTCAAGATTTTTCAAAATATGAAATATATGTGTATTTTGGCCACTCTTAGGGAAGCCTTACCTGTGAGAGTTCTCAAGAGCTTTCATTGAAATGATTTTCCTCAACATTTAATGGTTCCTGAATGAATTGAAACCCACAGTGCCTCCAACTTCATCCTTGAAAAATGGCTCTATAAATACCATGAAATTCCCCTGACCAGGTGGCACTGGAGAACCTTTGGATGTCTTGTTGCTGATCATGAGTGTACCAGACAGTGCCTTGACTGACTCGATTTCATGAAAATTGTGCAGAACAGAGATGCCAGTAAGTTGGAGAGTGCTGAGAAGTGGGCCCAGGGCTGTGGTGTGCAGGTGTATGATAAAACATCTGTGGTGTGGCCATTTGGGTCTGCCATTGACTTCCAAATGGCTTGTGGCTTACATGGTACAGCTAGCCGACCCTTATCTGTAAAGGCATCTTGTTATATGTAAAGGTTTCAGGACAATGTTCAGAATCAGTTTGCTATGGATAATGTTTCAAGTTATGTGGGATAGAAGTCTGGTTGGTGAATTCTCCTGTAGACCCTGACCCTCCACACGTGACAGAACTCGCTCCAGCACTGTGTCCCAGTTGAACTCCTTGTATTTCGTGAAGGAAAAACCAAAAGCCAAGTGCAGCAGCAAGAAACACCACGAAAATTGTAGGATGGCCAATTGGCTTCACAGTCAAGACGGGGAGACACTTACCCCTCCGTGGCCACAGTTTACCTTCAAAGGAAGAATTGAGCACTGCTGCCTCATGTTCTTTTGGAAAATAAGAAACCATGTCCTCCAGGTCAGATAAATGAAGACCCATCTTTGATGGTATCACTACAAAGGAAGCTAAAGCTCCTGACAACAACATATATTTCAAGTGCCCAACCTCAGAGGCAGTTTCTCAAGAAGTCTTTAGGCCAGCAGAGTTCCATGAATTTGGACTGTTTATCCTGTCCCTTAAGTTTGAAAACTCCTCTAAAATGCCCAAGCTTGTGAACTCCTGAGCATTTTCCATTCCAGATATGTATTCACAGATTTTCTAACTCTTGTCCTCTAATTGTATCTTACTTGGGTGAAGGTAATGTCAAGGCATTGCTCTGAATGAGAGTGGAAAGTTTTTTTGTAGCGCATATTTGCATACACAATGGATTCATTTTCCTTTATTTCCATTTGAATTACTGAATCCATGACACTAGCGCATACCCTACTAGACTCTGACTACTAATGCTAATATGATGGAGAAAAATAACCCAAACAGAATAGAAATACAAGCAGTTCAGAAGAGGCATGGTGTATAGTTGGACTTGCCTTTTGCATGATAAAGGGTAGTTGTTAAAAATCTGGTTAATTTTTAATTGATATAGTTCTCCATGTGTTTTGAAAGGTATCAAATATGTGAATTCCTGTCTCCCTTTCTCTGTTGCCTATTCAGCACATGTATTTTTATATGCACAAATAAAATCCTACCTGGTACCACACGTACATTATTGTGAGGTGGCCTACTTGGCAGATACAAATTGTGAGAAGAGATCACTCCTCCTAAACGCTGTAGGAACTGAAAATTCAACCTATGCGTGAGCTTCCTAGTTGAACAACATTACACATAAATCCATGTTAAGTAAAATAAATATTTTTGGATCTGTGTATGATATGTATTTCATGATGAATTTTGATTGGCATATATATTGCTACTTTTTAATATCTCTGTATGTGTTTTGTGAAAAATCTGCACTCTATAGATTATTCAAAATGTGAAATATATGTGTCTTATTATACACTCCTTAAATTCATTCATGTTCATGTATGAGACCACGGCTCATGCAACAGCAAAAGACATTTATTGAGGATCCAATCCAGTATGCTAGGGCTCCGTGGTCACTCAAGAAGGGAGAGCAGCCCAGATCTCCGAGCTGAGGTTGAGCAGTGCTTAAGTACACTTTTTGGGGAGGGCGAGACTTTACATATATCACAGTATCTTTTAAAAAATCATCATACACTGCGGGAAAATCAAACAACAAATCCTAAACATGATTAGTTCATTCATTTGTGGGAACATGTCAGGCAGGAGGGATAGGTCAGTTCTACAGCGGGGTACAGATTCAAATTGATTAGATTAGGCCCTGCGATGCATATGTGCCAAGCCACACAGGGTCCTAGGTTATTAAACAACCAGGCGATCAGGGGGAATATTTACTGGGCAGTCCAGAAATTGTCCTACAAGTAACAGGAATTTCAGATTTTTCATGTAGCATAGGAACTTAACAATACCTGGTCCTTTACATTTTAAATCAGGCCTTGAATCTTAGAAACTTTACAAACCCGGTCTTTTACACTTTAACTTTTACACTTTAATTTCAATTTCTTTTACCCTTAAAGATCACTCCTGGTTCACAAGATGGGTGTCCAAGCCACCCTGACTTTAGGCAAATGAGGGGCAAGGGAGCTTATTTTGGACACTGTCTTGGGCTGTGCCCCTCATGGAAACCTCCAGCCATATGTTATGATGAGTGTCTTTATGGAAGAAGATGAGGGTCATGTAGGAGTGTTTTGGTTTTAATTGTGGTCATTTGTGTGGCGGTTGGAAGAGATGACTTGGTCCACCAGGGCTTGAACTCTGCTCTGATACTCCTTAGAGACTGAGTTCTGGAACTGACTTGAGAGAAGTATTGCCATGAATTGTTTTGGGATTATAGGAGGCCACACATGAGATTAGCCCTTGGAAACTGAGATCTAGGCCCAGGGTGGCTTTCCACCGAGCACTGGGAATCTCAGCCAGGGTAACACATGATTTTTTTACTGAAAGACTTGGAAGTCATAGTTGAGACTCAAAACACACATGTACCTCATATTGTAGACCTCAATGAGCCTGGCTTCATGTGAACTTTTGGGCACTCATTGGGAAGCCTTGCCTGTGAGAGTTCTTCAGAGCTTTCATTGAAATGAGCTTACTCACCATTTAATGGTTCCTGAATGAATTGAAACCCACAGTGCCTCCAACATCATCCTTGAAAAATGGCTATACAAATACCATGAAATTTTTGAAATTTCCATGACCAGGTGGCACTGGAGAAACTTTGGATGTCCTGTTGCTGATCATGTGTGTACCAGACAGTTCCTTGATTGACTGGTTGTCATGAAAATGGTACAGAACCGAGATGTCAGTAAGTTGGAGCCTGCTGAGTATTGGGGCTAGAGCAGTGGACTATACATTTGTGAATAAATATCTGTGGTGGGACCACGTGGATCTCCCTTTGGCTTCCAAAATACTTGTGACTGATATGGTGCAGGCAGCAGACCCTTATATGTAAAGGCATCTTGTTTTATTGAGAGGTTTCAGGGCAATGTTCAGAATCTGGTTGCTATAGTCAAGGGGAAAGCTATGTGGGATAGACCCATGTTTCGAACATTCTCCTGAAGACCCTGAGCAATCACACGTGTCAGAGCTCCCTCCAGAATTGTGTCCCAGTTGAACTCCTTGTATTTCATTAAGCCAATTCCAAACTCCCAGTGCAGCAGTAAGAAACACCACAAAAATGGAGGATGACCAAATGGCTTCACAGACCACACGGGGAGACACTTAACTCCCAGTGGCCACAGTTTACCAAGAAAGAATTCAGAACTGCTGCCTCATGTTCATTAGAAAATAAGGAACCATTTCCTCCAGGTCACATAGATGCAGACCCACATTTGATGGTGTCACAATGAGGAAGCTAAATCTCCTGACAACTTCATATATTTCATGTTCCCAACCTGAGAGGCATTTTCTCAAGAAGTCTTAAGGCCAGCAGAGCTCCAAGTTTGTGGAGTGTTTAACCTCTCCCTTACTTTTGGAAACTGCTCTACCACATCCAATGTTGTAAACTCCTGAACATTTTCAGTTCCACATATGTGATCACAGGTTTTCGAACTCCTCTCCACTAATTGTGTCTTACTTGGAGTGAAGTTAATGTAAAGGAATTGTTCTGGATGAGAGTGGCAAGATTTTTGTGTAGCACATATTTGCATACACATTAGATTTATTTTCCTATTTTCATTTGAAATACTGATCCCCGACACTAACACATACCCTAATAGACTCTGACTACTAATGCTAATATGATGGATAAAAAGAAAACTAACAGAATAGAAACACAGGCCTTTAATAGGAGGCATGGTATATACTTGGAATTTCCTTCTGCTTTATCAAGGGTATGTGTTATAAATCTTGTCAAATTTTCATTGTAATATTTCTCCATGAGTTATATATATATATATTTATATATATATATATATATCTAGATTTTTCAAAATATGAAAAACATGTGTCTATTAAACACTATCTAAATTCATTCATATTCATGTATGTGGATATAAAATCAACTTTTCATAAGATTATTCTCAGAAACATTCAACCACCTGAAATACATATTTGTTTCCTCGTCCTGAGAACTAACTTCAGTGAATCGTGCTTACAAACCCTAATATTTTTACAGTAACTGACACAGTTTATCATCAAAGCAAGTAGATTCCTATAGGACATGATGTGGATATTGATGTTCATTTTTATTCAACAATGGGACATTAAAATTTCTTCATTTTATGCACATCGTAGGATATATATTTCCTCCACAGGTTAGCAAATATATAGGCATTTGTTTCACTTTCAATCACTTCCTGCTTCAGAACACATGTATTCCTCCATGTTTCTTGACTGGTCTGTTCATGAGACTTCTATCCAAACACATTATTTTCGATTTCCTTTATCACTTTAGAAGCAAAACGGACACACACTTCATGATAAACCATCACTGTAATATCACCATTAGATGTATTACTGGTTGGAATGAATGATTATATATCAATAAAAGATTTTTTATATATTTTCTGATATCAATTCAATACATTGTTTAAAGTTTAACAAGTTATATTATTTATTCACAGTATGGTCTATTCATGCATTATCTCTATATTCATAGACACAGGGTACACCTGGTTGTACCCCCAATACTAATCTATACATATTTGAAATATTGCTCCCAGAAATGGTGGAGGAAATACTCATGTCACCTGATCTACATATGCATGTTATCACTGTAATATTCTGGACACAAAATGCAAAAGCCACACGTATGATTGTACCAAAGCCTAAAGGTAAACTGAACATGGATTACTAAAAACATCCCTGACCAGGTTGCCTAATGCTCTCAAATGTCAATACTATTGCTGGCTACATATTTGTTTCTTCCTAAGATTATATATTCAACCTCAAAACTGTTGAAAATGTTTAATTTTTTCACTCACTTGATACTTTTGCCTGATTTCCTAATGTCTCTATTGATATCTACTTTCCTACATATTTTCTGCAGTTCAACATTGTGACTGACACTTCACATGTGCTGACATTGACATTCACTCTGTAACGGAAACACTATTGCTAAAGATCTTTGGTCCAAATCCTATACTCGCTCTTCTTCCGAAACATACTGACTATCTTTCTGATCCTATCGACTATCCCTTTTTGAGTAGATGTTCTCTACTACATTCAATCATCCAAGGTACAAGATCCTATGCCATTGTATATCGATTTTTCTGAAACATGTATCTAGAACGTAATTCAAAGCTACGTATCGCAATCAGTTGCCCAATGCATTTCTGAGCTTCAAATCTTACCTAGATTTCTGTTTTCATACTTATATTTCATCTCTATATTCCTATAAATATTGCAGGTTCCCAATACCATTATTCATCCCGCATAATGATTCCTTACCCAAATCGAACTTGTTATTAACCCTAACCATACACTGTTGCTTCAATCTAAAATTACAAAAGAGCAGGGACAGAGTTCGCCTTACAATACAGGAATGTAGGGTATCTGCCAACTGCTGAGAACCTCAAAGTTCGATGCAGAAATAATCCCTGAAGAAGATGTCAGCAGCTATGAAGGACCTGTGAGAGCAAAAGCCATCTTCAATGGCAAACAATCTAGACAGGAAAAAGGGATGTGTATGCATCAGCCTCTCTCTTTTTAATGTAGAGAAGATTGACCTAACCAGACCTGCATGGAGAGCTGTTCCCAGGTGCCTATTTTGATATACAATTGAAACTAGTCAAATTTTCAAAGGAAGTAGGGTCAGCCTCTATCTAATGGAACCCTTGGAAGCAACGGTTAGGGCAAAGTTGTTGCCAAGGCAGTGACCTCTTTCAGTTTCTGAAGGAAGTGACCTACCTAACTTCCTTGGTGATGGAACATTCGGAAATTTTGATGCAAGAAGACAGGCACCGAGAGCCAGTCCCAGTCCCTGTCCCAGTGGGCTCACTTGTTTGGATTTACCAAGTACAGATCATACCTTCTTGGTACCTACTGATGTGAGGATGGCCAAATGTCAGTAGAGCTCTGAAGAGAAGCTTTTCCTGAGATAGCAGGTAGTGGCTAACGGTTGGCTCCTCAAAGCATCACAGAGTTGGCCAAGGAGACAAGATCTGAGAATGGAGAGGCCATTTTGTGGGGAACATAGTATGGCCCACCAGTCAGAAGACATTCCGGATAGTTACAGACCTACTTTTGGGAAGGAGGTGCCTTTGTGTGTGGGTGTGAGTTTGCGGTTTTGTCTCATGTTCTGAGAATAGGTAGGAAAGGTGGTTGGTTTGGTTTGGAGTCGACTGTTTCTAGTAAGTCTTTTGACAAGGCGACTTTCTATGTCTGTGTATCCACTGTGTCCGTGGTTTTAGACATTAGAAAAGAGAATGCATCAATGGAGGTGTCCTGTCTAGTAGAAAGCTTCCCAGCATTCATCCTGCTCAATTGATGAATGGACTGTGGTTTGCCTTATGGATCTTAAACACCTACTAACATCCTAAGTTCCTGTTTTCTTCCTGAATTCTGGCCACTCTCCAGAATAGGCTCATGATTTATTGTGCAAGATATGTACCACCTAAAAGCTCTGTGACATGTCCATGTTCTTGATAGCTGAAGGGAATGGGAACATCTCGGTAAACTCAGACATCAGTGTGAGCAGTAAAGTCTCAGTGGAGAAACCCTGCTTTGGTCCATTTGCTTAACGATGGCTCTATTGCCTTGAATGTCAGGAAGGTGTTTGCCTCAGGCCACCCTTTTGTGAAGCCTGAAGAAACAGTTTTCAAATGAAAATGAATGGGCATCTCCTGTGCCTCTTTGCTTAATTGCTTTGAAAAGGATGGTGTCTTAATCAGACACTAGGCCCTGTTTGAGGCTGTGGCTAAGATTCTCAGCTCCTGATAGATGTAAAGAAGATCCCATGTGTGCATCCAAAACCAAAATGGCAAAAAGATCAGTCATTGTAGATGAAGTCTCTTGCCTTCCTCTGATAGGTTCCGGAAATCCATCAAGTGAGAATAGGATTCCTATGGGTCAAATGAGTTATTCAAATCCTGCAGAAGTACTTGGGTTCTCTCATAATGCCAAATCACATAATGAATCTATACCTGACTGTCAGTAGGCCTCAAATTGGAGAAGCAGAGCAGCATTAACAGCAGGCCTATTTGATCACTCCTGGTTCAAAGGAAGGGTGTCCAGGCCACACTGAATTTAGACACATGGGGGGCAAGGGTGCATATTTTGGACATTGTCTTTGGCAGCGCCCCTCATGGAAACCTCCAGCTAGAGTTTATGATGAGTGTCTATACGGCTGAAGATGAGGGCCATGTGGGAATGTTTTGGTTTTAATTGTGGTCATTTGTGTGGCGGTTGGAAGAGTTGACAGGTTCCACATTGTCTTGAACTCAGGTGTGATTCCTCTTAGAGACTGAGTTCTGGAACTGACCTCAGAGAAGTATTGCCATTAATTGTTTTGGCATTGTAGGAGGCCACACATGAGAGTTGCCTTTGAAACCTCAGATCTAGGCCCAGGATGGCTTTCCTCAGAGAACTGAAAATCTCAGCAAGGATATCGCATAATTTTATTCTGAAAAACATGGCAGCCATAGTTAAGAGTCAAAAGACACATGGACCTCCCGTTGTAGACCTCCATAGGCCTTGCTTCATGTGACCTTTTGGCCAGTGTTTGGGAAGCCTTGCCTGTTAGAGTTCCTCAGAGCTTTCATTGAAATGAGCTTCCTCCCCATGTAATGGTTCCTTGAAGAATGGAAACCCCAAAGTGCCTCCAACTTCATTCTTGAAAAATGGATAGATAAATACCATGATATTTTTGAAATTCCCAATGACCAAGTGGCACTGGAGAACCATTGGATGTTCTGTTGCAGACAGTGGCTTGATTGTTGTGTTACAGACAGTGCCTTGATTGACTGGGTTTCATGAAAATGGTGCAGAACAGAGATGCCAGTAAGTTGGAGCCTGCTGAGTAGTGGGCCTAGAGCAGTGGTGGGCAGGTGTGTGATAATACAACTGTGGTGTCGCCATGTGGATCTGCCATTGGCTTCCAAATAGCTTGTGACTGACTTGGTACAGCCAGCAGACCATTATATGAAAAGGCATCTTGTTATATGGAGAGGTTTCAGGGCAATGTTCACAATCAAGTTGCTATGGTCAAGGGGGCAAGTTATGTGGGATAGAACCCTGGTTGGTGAATTCTCCTGCACACCCTGACCCAACACACGTGACAGAACTCCCTCCAGCCCTATATCCTAGTTGAACTCCTTGTATTTCATGAAGCAAATACCAACCTCCCATTGCAGCATCAAGAAACACCACAACCTCGCCAGCACTTGTTGTTGTTTGATTTCATAATGGCTGCCAATCTTACTGGAGTGAGAAAAGGGTTCTCTTGTACGTTGCTGGTGGGGCTGCAAATTGGTGCGGCCAATTTGGAAAGCAGTATGGAGTTTCCTGGGAAAGCTGGGAATGGAACCACCATTTGACCCAGCTATTGCCCTTCTCGGACTATTCCCTGAAGACCTTAAAAGAGCGTATTACAGGGATACTGCCACATCGATGTTCATAGCAGCACAATTTACAATAGCTAGATTGTGGAACCAACCCAGATGCCCTTCAATGGATGAATGGATTAAAAAAATGTGGCATCTATACACCATGGAGTATTACGCAGCACTAAAAAATGACAAAATCTTGGAATTTGCAGGGAAATGGATGGCACTAGAGCAGATTATGCTTAGTGAAGCTAGCCAATCCCTAAAAAACAAATACCAAATGTCATCTTTGATATAATGAGAGCAACTAAGAATAAAGCAGGGAGGAAGAGCAGGAAGAAAAGATTAACATTAAACAGAGACATGAGGTGGGAGGGAAAGGGAGAGAAAAGGGGAATTCCATGGAAACGGAGGGAGACCCTCATTGTTATACTAAATTACATATAAGAGGTTGTAAGTGGAATGGGAAAATAAACAAGGTGAGAAATGAATTACAGTAGAAGGGGTAGAGAGAGAAGATGGGAGGGGAGGGGAGGGGGGATAGTAGAGGATAGGAAAGGTAGCAGAATACAACAGTTACTATTATGGTATTATGTAAAAATGTGGATGTGTAACCCATGTGATTCTGCAATCTGTACTTGGGGCAAAAAAGGGAGTTCATAACTCACTTGAAGCTAATGTATGCTAATGTATGAAATATGATATGTCAAGAGCTTTGTAGGGTTTTGAACAACCAATAAAAAAATAAAATTAAAAAAAAAAAGAAAGAAACACCACAAAAAGGGCAGGATGACCAAATGGCTTCACAGTCCACTCAGGGAGACAATAAGCTTCCAGTGGCCACAGTTTACCAACAAAGATAGAAATCAACACTGGTACCACATGTTCAATGGAAAATAAGAAACGATGTCCTCCAGGTCACATAGATGCAGATCCAGGTTTGATGGTCTCACCAGAAATGAAGCTAAAGCTCCAGACAACAAGATATATTTCAAGTGTCCAAACTCAGAGGCAGTTTTACAAGAAGGCTATTGGCCAGCAGAGTTC
Organism: Callospermophilus lateralis; assembly: GCF_048772815.1. Taxonomy (NCBI): domain Eukaryota; kingdom Metazoa; phylum Chordata; class Mammalia; order Rodentia; family Sciuridae; genus Callospermophilus; species Callospermophilus lateralis. Next base: position 411,639 of record NW_027515602.1, read on the forward strand.
CATGTTTGTGGAGTGTTTACACAGTCACTTACTTTTGGAAACTCCTCTACCACCTCCAAGGTTGTGAACTCCTGTGCATTTTCCATTCCAGATATGTATTCACAGATTTTCTAACTCTTCTCTTCGAATTGCATCTTACATGGGGTGAAGGTAATGTCAAAGGATTTATCTGGATGAGAGTGGGAAGACTTTTGTGTAGGACATATTTGCATACATATTGGATTCATTTTCCAATTTTCCATTTCAAATACTTTATCTCTGACACTAAACCACACCCTACTAGTCTCTGACTACTAATCCTAATATGAGGCAGAAAAATAACCCAAACATAATAGAAATACAAGCAGTTCAGAGGAGGCATGGTGTATAGTTGGACTTGCCTTTTGCATTTTAAAGGTTAGGGGTTATAAATCTAGACAATTTTTTGTTGCAATAGTTGTCCATGTGGTTTTAAAGATAACAAATATGTGAATTCTTGTCTCTCTTTCTCTGTAGCCTACTCAGCAAATATATTTTTATATACACATAGAGAATCCTACCTGGTACTACACGTACATTCTTGTGAGGTGGCTAACTTGGCAGATACAAATTGAGAGAAAAGATCACTCCTTCTAAATGTCGTTGGAACTGAAAATTCAACCTATGGGTGAGCTTCCTAGTTGAACAAAATTATACACAAATCCATGTTCAGTACAATGAATATTTTTGGATCTGTGGATGATATATATTTCATGGTGAATTTTGATTGGCATATATTGCTATTTTTAATGTCTCTGGGTGTGTATGTGTGTGTGTCTGTGTGTGTATATATATTTATATATATATATATATATATATATATATATATATATATATATATACACTCTCTCCTTCTATTTTTCAAAATATGAAATATATGTGTCTTATATACACTCCCTAATTTTATTCATGTTCATGAATGTGGATTTATAATCAACTTTTCACAAGATTATTCTCAAAAAATTTCATCCACCTGAAATACATATTTGCTTCCTAGTACTGAAAACTAACTTCAGTGAATGGTGCATACAAATCCTAATATTTCTATAGTAACTGACACAGTTTATCATCAATGCAAATAGATGCCTATGGGACATGATGTGTTTATCGATGTTCATTTTTATTCAACACTGGGACATTACAATTTCTTCAGTTTATGCACATCATAGGATATATATTTCCTCCACAGGTTAGCAAATTTATAGGCATTTGTTTCACTTTCAATCACTTCCTGCTTTAGAACACATGGATTCCTCCATGTTTCTTGACTGATCTTTTCATGAGATTTCTTTCCAAACACATTATTTTCGAATTCCTTTATCACTTTTGAAGCAAAACGGACACACACTGCATGATAAATCATAACTATAATATCACTATTAGATGTATAACTGGTTGGAATGAATGATTTTATGTTAATATAAGATTTCTTATATATTTTCAGATATCAATTCAATACATTTTGTAAAGTGGAACCAGTTATATTATCTATTCACAGTATGGTCTATTCATGCATTATCTCTATATTCATAGACACAGGTTACACCTCTTTGTACCCCCAATACTAATTTATACATCTTCAAAATATTGCTCCCAGAAATGGTGGAAGAAATACTCATGTCACCTGATCTACATATGCATGTTATCACAGTAGTATTCTGGACACAAAATGCAAAAGTCACACGTATGACTGTAACAAAGCCTAAACGGAAACTGAACATGGATTACTAAAAACATCCATGTCCAGGTTGCCTAATGCTCTCAAATGATCATCCTGTTGGTGACTACATATTTGTTTCTTCCTAAGATTATATATTCAACCTCAATACCATTGAAAATGTCTAATTTTTTCACTCACTTTGTACTTTGCCTGATTTCCTAATGTCTCTATTGATATCTACTTTCCTACATATTTTCTCCAGTTCAACATTGTGACTGACCCTTCACATGTGCTGACATTGACATTCACTCTCTAACCGAAACCCTATTGCTTATGAACTTTGGTCCAAATCCTATACTCACTCTTCTTCCGAAACATACTGACTATGTTCCTGATCCTATCGACTATCCCTTTTTGAGTAGATGTTCTCTACTACATTCAATCATCCAAGGTACAAGATCCTATGCCATTGTATATCGATTTTTCTGAAACATGTATCTAGAACGTAATTCAAAGCTACGTATCGCAATCAGTTGCCCAATGCATTTCTGAGCTTCAAATCTTACCTAGATTTCTGTTTTCATACTTATATTTCATCTCTATATTCCTATAAATATTGCAGGTTCCCAATACCATTATTCATCCCACATAATGATTCCTTGCCCAAATCGAACCTGTTATTAACCCTAACCATACACTGTTGCTTCAATCTAAAATTACAAAAGAGCAGGGACAGAGTTCGCCTTACAATACAGGAATGTAGGGTATCTTCCAACTGCTGAGAACCTCAAAGTTCGATGCAGAAATGATCCCTGGAGAAGATGTAGGCAGCTATGAAGGATCTGAGAGAGCAAAATCCATCTTCATGGAAAACAACCTGAACAGGACGAAGGGATGTGTATGCATCAGCCTTTCTCTTCTTAATGTAGAGAAGATGGACCTAAGCAGGCCTGCGTGGAGAGCTGTTCCCAGGTGCCTATTTTGATATACCATTGTAACAAGTCAAATTGTCACACAAAGTAGGAGCAGCCTCCATCTCATGGAACCCTTGGAAGCAACGGTTAGGACAAAGTTGTTGCCAAGGCAGTGACCTCATTCAGTTCCTGAAGGAAGTGTCCTAGCTAACTTCCTTGGTGATGGAACTCTCTGAAATTGTGATGCAAGAAGCCAGGCACCGAGAGCCAGTCCCAGTCCCAGTCCCAGTGGGCTCACTTGTTTGTATTTACCAAGTACAGATTCAGACCTTCTTGGTATCTACTGATTTGAGGATGGCCAAATGCAAATTGAGCTCTGAAGAGAGGCCTTTCCTGAGATAGCAGGTAGTGGCTAACTGCAGGCTCCTCAAAGCATCACAGAGTTGGCCAAGGAGACAAAATCTGAGAGAGGAAAGGCCATTTCGAGAGGAACATAGTATGGCCCACCAGTCAGAGGACACTCCAGATAGTCACAGATCCACTTTTGGGAATGAGGTGACTTTATGTGTGTGGGTGTGAGTTTGTGGTTTTGTCTCATATTCTGCGAATAGGTAATAAAGGTGGTTCGTTTGCTTTGGAGTCTACTGTTGATAGTAACTCTTTTGACAAGGCGAGTGTTTCTATGTCTGTGTATCCACTGTGTCCGTGGTTTTAGACATTAGAAAAGAGAATGCATCAATGGAGGTGTCCTGTCTAGTAGAAAGCTTCCCAGCATTCATCGTTCATAAGTGATGAATAGACTGTGGCTTGTCTTATGGATAGGAAACAACTACTAACTTCCTAAGTTCCGGTTTTCTTCCTGAACTCTGGCCACTCTCCAGAATGAGCTCATGATTTATTGTCCAAGATATGTATAACCTCCATGCTCTGTGACATGGCCATGTTCTTGATAGCTGAAGGGAATGGGAACATCTCAGATATTAGTGTGACCAGTAAAGTCTCATTGGAGAAACCCTGCTTTGGGCCATTTGCTTACCTATGGTTCTGTTGCCTTGAATGTCAGGAAGGTCTTTGTTTCAGGCCACCCCTTTTTGAAGCCTGAAGAAACAGTTTTCAAATGGAAATGAATGGGCATCACCTGTGGCTCAATGCTTAATTTCTTTGGAAAGGGATGTGTCTTAATCAGACACTAGGCCCTGGTTGAGGCTGTGGCTAAGATTCTCAGCTCCTGATAAATCTAAAGAAGATCCCATGTGTGCATCCAAAACCAAAATGGCAAAAGGATCAGTCATTGTGGATGAAGTCTCTTGCCTTTCTCTGTTAGGTTCCTGACGTCCATCAAGTGAGAATAGGATTCCTATAGGTCAAATGAGTTATTCAAAGTCCTGCATAAGTGCTTGGTTTCTCTCATGATGCCAAATCACATAAGCAATCTATACCTGACAGTCAGTAGGCCTCAAATTGGAGAAGCAGAGCAGTATTAACGGCACGCCTATTTGATCACTCTTGGTTCACAGAAAGGGTTTCCAGACCACCCTAAATTTAGACAAATGAGGGGCAATGGTGGATATTTTGGACACTGTCTTGGGCTGCATCCCTCATGGAAACCTCCAGCCAGAGTTTATGATGAGTGCCTATATGGATGAAGATGAGGGCCATGTGGGAATGTTTTGGTTTTAATTGTGGTCATTTGTGTGGCGTTTGGAAGAGATGACAGGGTCCACATGGGCTTGAACTCTGGTGTGATTCTCCTTGGAGACTGAGTTCTGGAACTGACCTCAGAGAAGTATTGCCATTAATTGTGTTGGCATTGTAGGAGGCCACACATGAGAGTTGCCCTTGAAACCTGAGATCTAGGCCCAGGATGGCTTTCCACAGAGAGCTGAAAATCTCAGCAAGGATATCACATGATTTTATTCTGAAAAACTTGGCAGCCATAGTTAAAGTCAAAAGACACATGGACCTCACGTTGTAGACCTCAATGGGCCTGGCTTCATGTGACCTTTTGGCCAGTGTTTGGGAAGCCTTGCCTGTTAGAGTTCCTCAGAGCTTTCATTGAAATGAGCTTCCTCCCCATGTAATGGTTCCTGGATGAATGGAAACCCCAAAGTGCCTCCAACTTCATTCTTGAAAAATGGAAAGAAAAACACCATGAAATTTTTGAAATTCCCAATGACCAGATGGCACTGGAGAACCATTGGATGTCCTGTTGCTGATCATGAGTGTAACACACAGTGCCTTGATTGACTGGGTTTCATGAAAATGGTGTAGAACAGAGATGCCAGTAAGTTGGAGCCAGCTGAGTAGTGGGCCTAGAGCAGTGGTAGGCAGGTGTGTGATAATACATCTGTGATGTGGCCATGTGGATCTGCCATTGGCGTCCAAATGGCTTGTGACTGACTTGATGCAGCCAGGAGACCATTATATGAAAAGGCATCTTGTTATATGCAGAGTTTTCAGGGCAATGTTCAGAATTAGGTTGCTATGGTCAAGGCGGCAAGCAATGTGGAATAGAAGCCCAGTTGGTGCATTCTCCTGCAGAGCCTGACCCACCACACGTTACAAGACTCCCTCATGCACTGTGTCCCAGTTGAACTCCTTGTATGTCATGAATCAAATACCAAACTCCCAGTGCAGCAGCAAAAAAACACCACGAAAAGTGGAGGATGACCAAATGGCTTCAAAGTCCACACGGGGTGTCACTTTGCCCGAAGAGGCCACAGTTTACCTACAAAGAGACTTCAGCACTGCTGCCTCATGTTCATCGGAAAATAAGAAACCATGTCCTCCAGGTCACATAGATACTGACCCAGGTTTGATGGTCTCACTTCAAAGGAATCTAAAGCTCCTGACAACAACATATATTTCAAATGCCCAAACTCAGAGGCAGTTTCTCAAGAAGTCTTTAGGCCAGCATAGCTCCATGATTGTGGAGTGTTTACACTGTCCCTTACTTTTGGAAACTCCTCTACCACCTCCAAGGTTGTGAACTCCTGAGCATTTTCCATTCCACATATGAATTCACAGATTTTCTAACTCTTCTTTTCTAATTGTGTTTTACCTGGGGCGAAGATAATTTCAAGGCATTTTTCTGGATGAGAGTGGGAATATTTTTTGTCGCACATATTTGCATACACATTGGATTTATTTTCCTATTTTCCATTTGAAATACTGAATCCGTGACACTAACCCATACCCTACTTGTCTCTGACTACTAATCCTAATAAGATGGAGAAAAATAACCCAAACAGAATATAAATACAAGCAGTTCAGAGGAGGCATGGTGTATAGTTGGACATGGCTTTTGCATGACAAAATGTAGGTGCTATAAATCTAGTCGATTTAAATTGAAATAGTTCTCCATGTATTTTTAAATTTAACAAATATGTGAATTCCTCTCTCCCATTTTATGTAACCTATTGAGCACATCTATTTTTATATGCACATATAGAATACTACCTGGCATCACACATACGTTCTTGTGAGGTGTCTGACTTGACAGATACAAATGATGAGAAGTGATCACTCCACCTAAACGCTATGGGATTTGAAAATTCATCCTATGTGTGAGCCTCCTAGTTGAACAATATTATACATAAATCCATGTTCAGTAAATTGAATATTTTTCTATCTGTGTAAGATATATATATCACGGTGAATTTCGATTGGCATATATATTGCTACTTTTTAATGTCTCTCTCTCTCTCTGTGTGTATATATACACACTCCAGATTTTTTTAAAATATAAAATATATATGCCTTATTATACACTCCCTAAATTTTTTCATATTCATGTATGTGGATTTATAGTCAACATTTCAAAAGGTTATTCTCTGAAATATTCATCCACCTGAAATACATATTTGCTTCCTAGTAATGAAAACTAACTTCAGTGAATGGTGCATACATATCCTAATATTTCTACAATAATTGACCCAGTTTCTCATTAATACAAGTAGATTCATATGGGACATGATGTGTATTTTCATGTTCATTCTTATTCGCCACTGGTACATTACTATTTCTTCAGGTAATGCACATAATAGAGTATATATTTCATCCACAAGTTAGCAAAATTATGGGTATGTGTTTCACTTTCAATAATTTTCTGTTTCAGAACACATGTATTCCTCCATGTTTCTTGACTGGTCTTTTCATGAGACTTTTTACCAAACCCATTATTTTCGATTTCCATAATCCCTTTTGAAGCAAAACTCACACACCGTTCATGATAAACCATAACCCTAATATTACCATTAGATGTATAACTGGATGGAATGAATGATTGTATATCAATATAAGATTTCTTATATATTTTCAGATATCAAATCAATCCATTATTTAAAGTGGAACCAGTTATATTATTTATTCACAGTATAGTCTATTCATGCATTGTCTCTATATTCATAGAAACAGGGTACACCTCATTGTAAACTCAATACTAATTTATACGTATTCAAATTATGGCTCCCAGTAATGGTGGAAGAAATATTCATGTCACCTGATCTACATATACAATTTAACCCAGTAATATTCTGGACACAAAAAGAAAAGGTCACACTTATGTTTCTACCAAAGCCTAAATGTAAAGTTAACATGGATTACTAAAAACATCCATGTCCAGGTTGCCTAATGCTCTCAAAAGTCAATCCTATTTGTGACAATATATTCGTTTCTTCCTAAGATAATATATCCAAAATCAACCCTGTTGAAAATGCCTAATTCAATCACACACTTTATACTTTGCCTGATTTCGTAATGTCTCTATTGATATCTGCTTTCCTACATATTTTCCCCAGTTCATCATTGTGATGGTTCATATGTGCTCACATTTACATTCACTCTCTAACCAAAACCCTATTGCTAAAAAACTTTTGTTCCAAATCCTATACTCACTCTCCTTCCTAAACATACCGACTATCTTCCTAATCCTACCGACTATCCCTTTTTGACTGGATGTTCTCTTCTACATTCAATCATCCAAGTAATGTTCAGGTGAGCGTCGGAGGAAGAGACCACCAAGAGACTGTCTCATGGAACAGCAAAGGGTTTATTGGGGGTCCAGCATGCTGGGGCTCAGAGCTCCCTTGAATCGAGCAGAGAGCCCTGAGGACATCTTAAGCAGAGCTTATGTGTTTTCCTTGTAGAGGGCAGGGAGGGAAGTTTATTGATGGGTCAGGGCGAGTGGGCAGTTTGCATGCAACCGGGAGAGGGAGTACATTATATATTTTGGAAGTTGGAGACAGCACATTCTGGGAACAAGATTAGCAAACAGTTCTCAAGATTTCAACAGTGTTTTGTTAAGCATACAGAAAAAGAGGAAGTGACAAGTACCATTTTATTAACCTTTCATTCCCCACGTCTTCTTCTGGCTACTTTTAATCATAAAAGTGATCATTGGAGTGGTGTCACATTCTATGTCTGCTAGTGGGGTATTACCATAAGTTTAACTTGTCTAATTTGAGGTTGAAGAAATGAAAATACATGGTTGAGCAAACAGGGTTTTATAGTTAGCAAGAATGTGAGTATTATTATTGGACTGGCCAAGGTTGATAAACGTATAGTTAACCAGGGGGACTGTGTGAACCAAGACTCAAACCACCCTTTTTGGGCCTCTCTCTTTCGTTGACACTCTTCAAGGCATCCTTTTATTTTACTCATAAATTTTTTACAACTCCAGTATTGTTGCCATAAAAATAACATTCTTCCCTCAATGCAGCACAAAGGCACCATTCTCTCATGAAGAGGAGGTCCAACCCTCGATTGTTGTATGAAACAACATCAGAGAGAGAGGTTAAAGATTCCCACAAAGCTGTGATGGAGGTTTCTAATATCTTTAAGTTTTGGTCTATTGCTGCTTCTAATTGGGTATTTTGCTTTGTACCATGGACCAAGGCAGTGGTTCCTGTGACCTCCCCTGCAGCAACTCGTATTCCTAATAGGATGGCTGAAGTGAGGGATATATGTTGCCTGTGGAACCGGGTTGTATGCCCCCCTGTTTGATCTTCAAATGAACCTGCATCATGATAGAGCACTCTGGGTAACCTCTGCTCCATTACACATTTAATCACCACTGTTGACCATTTAATGAAAACATAAAAATGTTTAAGTATATAGAATTATACTCTTGTAGGAACAGTCAAGACAAGGCACCTAAGATAGCACCAAAGCTAGGGAAACAGTCCTATTTGGTTGCAAACGGATTCAGAGGGCATTGCTTCTGTTGTAATCAATTAATCCCATGAACCCCAAGTTTAGGAAGTTTCAGAATTTTGTACCCAACATGTAAGGGAATGTGCTCAGAAGTTCACAGTCAGCAGAAATTCACAAAAAGCAGTTTTTTTATGTTTTTTTCCTCTGTTCTGAGCAAATTAACTTTTCAAGGACACCTGGGAGGGGGAGAGATATTTCATCCCTTTCTTTTTTCCGCTTGCCAGCTGTTACCATGGAGCCAGTTGGTAACTTCTTTATCATAGAAATGTAGCCATCTCTTTGAAGCCCCAGCTCAAAGTCAGAGGCCTTGTTCACATATTTTGTGAAAAACTAGTAAGGGGGTGTCTAGCTTACAAGTACTGATTGTTTTAGCCAGTGGCCAAGTAGAACAGGGCCACATGAAAACAGGAAGTTTGTCTACACTGAACTCTTTTATAGGGACTCTTTTGCTGAACGTCCTAAAGTCAGCCATGGTGAAGACATCTGGAGAAGATCAGTTAAGACTTTTCTGTGGGTGTGGAACAGAGGGGAAAGAGAGGGAAGGCGGGACTTAGAGCAGTTCCGAGGATCTGAGAATGAGTACGGAGAGATGTAAAAGAATAATGGGAAAGGGGTTTGGGATTTTCTAGCAACAAAAACTTGAGCAGTAGAACATGTAGAAAAGAGGGGAAGATGGGAGTGTGTATCCAAAAAGCCTGTGAGGGACTTTAAATTCTTAGTAACCTGTTTTCAGTGATGACAAAGCAACTTTAAAGACCATTTTTATTACATCTTGGATAGGGGTCTTCTCAGCTATTTTGAGCTTTAGGTTAGCTGGTAAAAAGACCTGGTGAAACCCCGTATGGGTGCTGACAGGAGAAGAGAGGAGTGAGTGGGTAGAGTGGTAACTAAGTACCTGCTACCTCAGCAAGGGGGCAATGGTCTGAGAACCGGCGGATGTTTGGGTTGTTGATCTAGTAACGGGATGGGAGAAATCAGGTTGTTGAGGTGGGAGTGACAGCAGAGAGACTAGAGCAGAAGGCTGAGGGTGAGGATCTATTGGAGAAGCATAGTTCAGGATGTGAGCGAAGGACGGAAAAGGCCTCCACATAGGGGAATCTCTTTTCACGCCTTTGAGCCCTTCCCAAAGTTAAAAAGGTTCCACAGAATTTGAGGATCTAGAGACCCCTCTGGGTGCCATCGATTTAGGTTATCTTATTGGTAATATGGCCAATGCTGTGTACTGAATTTGATTAGGAGTTTGGGTTCCATCGTGCAGCCCCTGTATGCTCACATCCCCTTGATTACAGAAGAAGTCGGCTTTTCCCACACACAGCCATGGCTGTTTGTGGCTTTGATAGTTCACCGGGCAAACATAGTAATCTAGGCTAGCCGACCTGCATCTGGCTCACGTGTCCCTACATCCATAATGTTTGTTTCCATTACATATGATACGGAAGGGATTTAATGGAATTTTAGTGGGATCCTCTTCTTCAGGGATATCTGAATAGGAAAGACATATAGCCAGCTGACAAATGTCTGGGTGGAGAGATGGCCACCAGGTCCCTAAGGGGGCTGTATGCAAGATTGATTAAACTTCTTGTCCAGTAGAATTTGTGATCAGCCATCGCTGCTGAAAGGGGTGATGAGGGTTAGAAATGCTGGTGGTCAAGGGGAGAGTCTATAGCCTTATCCACACGGCGAATGTGCAATTTGAAAGGGTTACCAGTCTTTTCCAGTTTCCAGCCAATTCCAGTTTCCAGTCAATGTCTGGACAGGGCGCAGGCTTGAGATGAGAGGCATGCATCCAGGAAGTGATTCCATCTACCTTTACCACTGTAGGTGTTATAAGTAGCACCTGGAATGGTCCTTTCCAGCGGGGTTCCAGCGATGTCACCTGATGTCGTCTTACGAAGACAAAGTCTCTTACTTGATATCGATGTGGAGTCCCCTCGTCCCCAGTTTGGTAGGCAGTGGCCAGCTGTTTTCACAGGTGTCACTGAATTCTTTCAAGAGCTTTAAGTCTGTCAAGCAAGCTGGTGTGGAAGGGATTGTAAGGTCTTAGAGTTGGTGTTAGGTCCCTTACTGGAGGAGGGGCACCATAGAGAATTTCATAGGGGGTGAGGTTACACTAAAATCAGAGTGAGTATTTTCTTCATTTAACAGTGCATAAGGCAGGAGCATAGTACAATCTTTTATTCCGGTCTCTAAGCTTAATTTTTTTAAGGTCTGTTTAATGGTTTGGTTCATTCTTTCTACCTGTCCTAAACTCTGGGGTCTATAAGCACAATGTAACTTCCAATTAATCCCCAGGGTCCTGGCTAACCCCTGACTTACCTGGGCCATGAACGCCGGTCCATTATCAGACCCTATTAACTTAGGCAGGCTGTATCTTGGAAAAATATCTTCTAGGATATTCTTGACCAAAATTTGCGCTATTTCTTTTCTTTTTTTTTTCTTTTTTTTGTGGGGAAGGCTTAAATGCATCCTGAAAATGTATCTACAAAGACTAGGAGATATTTAAGTCCATACCTTGCTGGCTTTATTTCAGTAATGTCCACTTCCCAGTATTGTCCTGGTTTGGTTCCTCGTATGTGCTTTCATACAGGAAGCTTGGAAGGGTAAGCATTTACCAATTGATGAACCCAACAGGCTTTTGTTACCCATTCAGTTATTTTCTTCACTGTGAGTCTGTTAGTGGAAATCTCTGTTCTTGATCCTTCAGGAATGCCTGCAGTTTCTTTGAACCAAGGTGAGTGAGTTGATGTACATTTTCTACTGACGTAGTTAGAGCCGTGGCTCTTGGAGTTTTTACTGAAAGATTTAGAAATTCCACTTAAGGGCCTTCAGGGTTAAAATTTATTTTGGCCCAGAGCTTGGTGAGCAGATCTCCACCGATCAATGGGGCCAGGCATTCTGGGACTACTAGGAAGGAGTGATGGATTTTTCCTTTTCCCAGGTCCATGGTCCTCTTAGTTGTCCAAGCCCGATATTTACTGCCATTAGCCTCTTGAAATAGAGATTTTTTATTTGATAGAGGGTCCAATGTGGCCTTATGGGCTCAGTATATTGCCCCTGTATCCACTTCAAAGTTTACTGGGGTCCCCTCCACTTCAAAAGTTACTCTGAGCTCGGGGAGGGGATCTGAGCCCCGACTTTCTTAGTCATCCTCCAGAGTCAGAATGGCTGGCTGGCGTGGCTGTCGCTTTCTATGTCAATTTTGGCCCAGTGTCCTTTTTGTTTGAGTAGGCACATTGATCTGAGGCCAAGGGTGGCCTCTGTCGTGGGCCAATGTATACCTTCTTGTCTCCCTGTTTCTTAATTTTTGGCCTATTTGTTGTTGTGACCTGGACCTTAGTCAACGCCTTACTCTGCCTTTTGTTTCTATTATCCTCCATTTGCTCCCTTCTCTTCCTCAGTTTCTCTCTTATAGTATACCTTCTCAGCTTCTCTGACTAAATCTCTCAAAGTCATATCTTGTAATCAATCTAAGCTTTGTAACTTTGTTTTAATATCCAGGGCAGTTTGCCCAATATGGCCATCGTGACAGATGCCTTTTGATTCTCTGCCTGACGATAAAAAGGATTATAGCTCCTATATGCCTCCATAATTCTCTCTAGAAACATAGAGGGAGATTCATCAGGCCCCTGATAATCTCTCTTACCTTGGCCAAATTAGTTGGTCACTAGCGGCTGCTCAGAGACCCACTATTAGAGCCCGGCGATAAGTGGACAGATGCTCCCTACCTTCAAAGGTGTTGGGGTCCCAGTTGGGTCGGTTCAAGGGAAAGCCGGCTTTGATTATGTTGGTAAGTTGTGTCGGATGCAAACCTGGTCCAAGGATTTTTTTTTAGCTTCCTGGAGAATTCCCTTTTTTTCCTCTGTCATGAAGAAAGTCCCTAGCAGTTGTTGGCTGTCATCCGAAGTAGGCTGGTGTGAAAACATCAATGACTCAACCACACCTGAGAGCCGGGTGGGGTCCTCGGTAAAAGGGGGATTGCTATTTTTTAAGTTACATAGGTCTGAAGAGAAGAACGGCCAATACTGGTAGGCTTGAATTTTCCCCCAATGGCCATTGTCAATCATTGGTCCATAGGGTCGAAGGGGAGGCATCCCAAGAGTTCCAGGGTTTTCAATCATTCACCGCCAGCGAGTTCCTTTAGCAGGGCCAGCTTCCTCCATGGGAGGAGGTGCTGTGTGTGCTGCAGGGGAATTACCTGGAGGGCACTGGGCCGGCTTAGCTTCCTTCAATGGAGGAGAGGCTCAGTCAGCAGCAGGGGTATCACTTAGAGGGTGTTGGGGGTTAGAGGATGAGGGCAGGGGATAAGGAGGGGGAGGAGAGTCCAGTAGACTCAAATCTGGTGACAAAGGGAAAACAGAGTGTGGAGGAGGAGGAGGAGCAGAGTGTTTGTGAGTTCCTGGGGGAAGGAGTCATTGCGGGGGCAGGGGCAAGGAAAGGCTTGACCCATTGAGGAGGAAATTTGCAGAGGTCCTGCTGAATTAAAATATATGGCTGTTGATCCAGATGACTATCTGGCCACGGCTGAAAGACAATATCTCTGAATTATAAATTAGTGGGAAGTAGAAAGATCCTTCTAGGGGCCATCCGACTCCAAAGGTGGGCCATTCGGAGGTACAGAGAGTCTACCACATCCGGGGCTTTACTGAAATAAAGAGATTCTGAGCCCTTAAACGGACTTTGGTATAGTGATCAAGGGTCAGGGACAGAGGCATTGAAGTGCTCTGTTCCATAATGAGAGATACACAAACAGTGAAAGCAAGACACATGACACAGGCAAGACAAGACAATAAAGACAGGCAATGGACGTTCAACACTGAGACCATGACTGAGTAGCCGGCAAAATCCGATGGACTGGCAATACTGAATCCAAAACAAAATATCACTGAGTCAAGGAGACTATTGTTCCTCAATTTCCCGAGTCCTCTCAGGCGTCCTCCAGGGACGTGGCCTGTGGTTCTGTAACACGACTGTCAGCCACCATCAGAGAGAGCTCACACTCTTCATTGACAGCCATTTTGCCAAACCCTAACATGAAACCTGAAACCAGAAAGAGGCGCCTTACTTATCTGAGGGGGGTCCATTGGGGTCTCTCGTCCACCGCTGCTTGATCTCTGTGGAACCTCCATATGTAAAGGTCGGGCTAGTGTCAGAGGAAGGGACAACCAAGAGACTTTAACATGCAACAGCAAAGGATTTACTGGGGGTCCAGCATGCTGGGGCTCAGAGTTCACTTGAATAGAGCAGAGAGTCCTGAGAACAGCTTCAGCAGAGCTTATATACTTTTCTTGGAGAGGGCAGGGAGGGAAGTTTATTGATGGGTAAGGGTCAGTGGGCAGTTAGCGCTTAACCGGGTGAGGGAGTACAATCTGCAGTTTGGCAGATGGGGACAGCACATTCTGGGAACAAGATTAGCAAACAATTCTCAAGATTTCAACAGTGTTTTATTAAGCATACAGAAACACAGGAAGTGACAAGTACCTATTTTATTAAACTTTCACTACCAACTATCCCTTTTTGACTGGATGTTCGCTTCTACATTCAATCATCCAAGGTACAAGGTCCTATGTCATTGTAAATGGATTTATCTGAGACAACTTTGCAGAAAGTAATTCAAAGCTAAGTAGTCCCAATCAAGGGACCAATGCCCTTCTGGGCTTCAAATCTTACTTAGATTTCTGTTTTCATACATATATTTTACCTATGTATTCTACATATATTCAAATATATATATATATATATATATATATATATATATATATATATATATATATAATAGTATATATATTTCATCCAGAGTTTCACAAATTTATAAGAATTTTTTTTCATGTTTAATCAATTCCTTCTTCAGAACACATTTATTCCTCCAGGTCTCTTGACTGGTCTTTTCATGAGACTTCTTGCCAAACACATTATTTTTGACTTCCACAATCACTTTTGAAGCAAAACTCACACACTCTTCATGATAAACCATAACACTCATATTACCATTAGAATGTAACAGGATGGAATGAATGATTGTATAGCAATATAAGATTTTCTGTATATTTTCAGATATCAATTCAAAAAATTATTTAAAGTTGGAACCAGTTATATTATTTATTCTCAGGATAGTCTATTCATGCATTATCTCTATATCCAAAGACTCCAGGTACACCTAATTTTACACCCAACACTTATTTATACGTCTTCAAAATATTGCTCACAGAATTGGTGGAAGAAATACTCATGTCACCTGATGTCCATATACATTTTATCACAGTAATATTCTCGACAAAAAAGCAAAGGTCACACTTTGATTGTACGAAAGCCTAAATGGAAAGTGAGCATGGATTACTAAAAACATCTATGTGCAGGTTGCCTAATGCTCTCAAATGTCAATCCTATTGTTGAGTACATATTTGTTTCTTCCTTAGATTATATATTCAACAACAACCCTGTTAAAAATGCCTAATCCTATCACTGACTTTATACTTTGCCTGATTTCATAATGTATGTATTCATATCTGCTTTCCTATATATTTTCCCCAGTTCATCATTGTGACTGACTCTTCACATATACTAACTTTTACATTCACTCTCTATCTGAAACCCAATTGCTGAAGAACTTTTGCTGCCAATCCTATACTCACCCTTCTTCCTAAACCTACCAACTATCTTTCTAATAATACCGACTATCCCTGTTTGACTGGATGTTCTCTTCAACATTCAATCATCCAAGGTACAAGGTCCTATGCCATGGTATATCGATTTATCTGACACATCTGTGCAGAACAAAATTCAAAGCTAAGTATCCCAATCAAGAGCCTAATGCTCTTCTGGGCTTCATATCTTACCTAGATTTCTGTTTTCATACTTATATTTCACTTGTATATTCTTGTAAATATCACAGGTACCCAATACCATTATTCATCAATCAGAATGATTCCTAAGCCAAATCGAACCTGTTATTAAGCCTTACCATACACTTTTCCCTCCATCTAACTATACAGAAGAGCAGGGACAGAGTTTGTCTTACAATACAGAAATAGAGGGGATCTTTCACCGGCAGAGAACCTCAAGGTCCATGCAGAAATGATCCCTGGAGAAGATGTATGCAGCTATTTAGGACCTGAGAGAGCAAAAGTCATCTTCCATGGCAAACAACCTGCTCAGAATGAAGGGATTTGTCTGAATCAGCCACTTTCTTCTTTATGTAGAGAAGACGGACCAAACGAGGCTTGTATGGTGAGCTGTTCCCAGGTGCCTATGGTTGATATACCATTTTAACTTGTGAAACTGTCACAGGAAGTAGAGGCAGCCTCCATCACATGAGACCCTTCGAAGCTACTGTTAAAACAAAGTGGTTGCCAAGGTAGTGTCATAATTCAGTTCCTGAAGGAAGTGAACTAACTAATTTATTGGTGATTGAGCTCTCTGAACTTGGGATCCAAGAAGCCTGGCATCCAGAGACAGTCCCAGTCACAGTCCCAGTGGGCTAACTTATTTGGATTTACCAAGAACAGAGTAAGTCTTTTTTGGTACCTACTGATATGATGATGGCCAAATGCCAGGAAAGCTCTGAAGAGGGGTCTTTCATGAAAAAGCAGGTAGTGGCTCACCCCTGGCTCCTGACAACTTCACAGTGTTGGCCAAGGAGACCAGATCTGAGACAGGACAGGCCATTTTGGGGGAACAAATAATGGCCAACCAGTCAGAGGACACTCTGGATATTCACAGACCTTCTTGGGTAAAGAAGTTGCCTTTGTGGGTGTGGGTGTGTGTTTGTGGCTTTGTCACATGTTCTGAGAATTGATAGGAAAAGCAGTTTGTTTGGTTTGAAGTGGACTATTTCTAGTAAGTCATTTGACAAGGCGAGTGTTTCTAGGTCTGTGTATCCCACTGTGTCCGTGGTTGTCGACATTAGAAAAGAGAATGTATCAATGGATGTGTCCTGTCTAGTAGAAAGCTTCCCAGCATTCATTCTGCCCAATTTGTGAATGGACTGCGGTTTGACTTTTCAATTGGCAACACCTCCTATCTCCTTAAGTTTCTGTTTTCTTCCTGAATTGTGGGCACTGTCCAGAATGGGCAAATGGTTTTGTGTTCAAGATATGTACCACCACCAAACTCTGTGACATGGCCATGTACTGGATAGCTGAAGGAAATGGCGAGCATCTCAGAAAACTCAGATACCAGCGTGACCAGAAGAGTCTCAGTGGGAAACCCTGCTTTAAGCCTTTTGCTTACCTATTGTTCTGTTGCCCTGAATGTCAGGAAGGTCTTTGCCTCAGGCCACACCTTGGTGAAGGCTGAAGCAAACAGTTTTCAAATTGTAATGAATGGGCATCACCTGTGGCTCTTTGCTTAATTGCTTTGAAATGGGATGGGTCTGAATAAGCCTCTTTGCCCTCTGTGATGCTGTGGTTAGATTTTCAGCACCTGAGGGATCTAAAGAAAAATCTCTTCTGTATCCAAAACCAAAATAGCCAAAAGAACAGTCATTGTGGATGAAGTCTCTCGCCTTCCTCTAAGGATCCTGACCTTTATCAATTGTGAATCGGGATCTTTCGGTCAAATGAGTTCTTCAAAGCCCTGCAGAGGCTAGCCCAGAGATGCGTGGGTTTTCTCATAACTCCAATTCACATAAAGAATCTAAACCCCAGAGCCAGTAGGCCTCAAATTGGAGAATTGGAACAGTATTAACAGCAGTCCTATTTGATCACTCATGGTTAACAGGAAGGGTGTCCAGGACACCCTGACTTTAGGCAAATGAGGGGCAAGGAAGTTTATTTTGGACACTGTCTTGCACAGCGCCCCTCATGAAAACCCCCAGCCAATGGATATTATGTGTGTCTATTGGAAGAAGATAAGGGCCATGTGGGAGTGTTTTGGTTTTAATTGTGGTCATTTGTTTGGCGTTTGGAAGAGATGACTGGGTCCACCTAGGATTGAACTCAGGTGTGATTCCCCTTAGAGACTGTGTTCTGTAACTGACCTCAGAGAAGTATTGCCATGTATTGTGTTTGGATTTTAGGAGTCCACCCATGAGAGTCGTCCTTGGAAACTGAGATCTACGCCCAGGGGGGCTTTCCACAGAGCACTGGGAATCTCATCCAAGATATGCCATGATTTTATTCTGAAAGATTGGCAGCCGTAGTTGAGAGTAAAAACACACATGGACCTCACATTGTAGACCACAATGTGACCTTTTGCCTACTCTTTGGGAAGCCTTGTCTCTGAGAGTTCTCCAGAGCTTTCATTGAAATGAGCTTCCTCATCATTTAATGGTTCCTGAATGAATTGAAACCCACAGTGCCTTCAACTTCATTTATGAAATTTCAAAAACTTCATTTTTGAAATTTCCATGACCAGGTGGCACTGGAGAACCTTAGGATGTCCTGTTGCTGATCATGAGGGTACCAGACAGTGCCTTGATTGACTGTGTTTCATGAAAATGGTGTAGAACTGAGATGTCAGTAAGTTGGAGCTTTCTGAGTAGTAGGCCTAGAGCAGTGGTGTGCAGGTGTGTGATAAAACATCTGTGGTGGGGTCATGTGGATCTTACACTGGCTCCAAATGGCTTGTGAATGACATGGTGCAGCCAGCACACCCTTGTATATAAAGGCATATTGTTACATAGAGAGTTTTCAGGGCAATGTTCACAATCTGGTTGCTATGATCAAGGGGGCAAGCAATGTTGGATAGAAGCCTGGTTGTTGCATTCTCCTGCAGACCCTGACCCCCCACATATTACAGGACACCCTCCAGGACTGTGTCTCAGTTGAACTCCTTATATGCCTTGAAGCAAATACAAAACACCCAGTGCAGGAGCAAGAAATAACACGAACACTGGAGGATGACCAAATGGCTTTCAAGTCCACATGGGGAGACACTTAGCCCTAAGTGGTCACAGTTTAGCTACAAAGAGAAAATTCAACACTGCTGCCTCATGTTCATTGAAAAATAGGAAACCATGTCCTCCAGGTCACATAGATGCAGACTCAGCTTTGATGTTCTCACTAAAAAGGAAGCTAAAGCTCCTGACAACAATGTATATTTCAAGTGCCCAACCTCATTGTCAGTACCTCCAGAAGTCTTTAGGCCAGTAGAGTTCCATGTTTGTGGAGTTTTACCCTATCCCTAAGTTTTGGAAGCTCCTCTAAAGCCTCAAAAGTTTTAAACTTCTGAGAATTTTCCATTCCATATATGTATTTACAGATTCTCTGACTCTTCTCCTCTAATTTTGTCTTTCTTTGGGCGAAGGTTATGTCAAGCCATTTTCTGAATTAGAGTGGGAAGTTATTTGTGTAACACATATTGCATACACATTGGATTCATTTTCCAATTTTCCATTTGAAATACTGAATCCCTGACACTAACTTATACCCTACTACACTCTGACTACTAATTCTAATATGATGCAGAAAAGTAACCAAATCAGAATTGAAATACAAGCAGTTCAGAAGAGGCATGGTGTATTCTTGAACTTGCCTTTTGCATGATAAAGGTTAGGTGTTATAAATCCAGTCTATTTTTAATTGAATTAGATATCCATGTGTTTTTAAAGTTAACAAATATGTGAATTCCTGTCTCCCTTTGTGTGTAGCCTATTCAGCACATGTATTTTTATATGCACATATCGAATCCCAGCTGGTATCACACCTACATTCTTGTGAGGTGGCTGACTTGGCAGATACAAATTTTGAGAAGGGATCACTCCTCGTAAACGCTGTTGGAACTGAAATTCAAACTATGGGAGAGCCTCCTAGTAGAACAACATTATACATAAATCCCTGTAAAGTAAATTGAATATGTTTGGATCTGT
The DNA here is from genome assembly GCF_048772815.1 of Callospermophilus lateralis. Classification (NCBI taxonomy): domain Eukaryota; kingdom Metazoa; phylum Chordata; class Mammalia; order Rodentia; family Sciuridae; genus Callospermophilus; species Callospermophilus lateralis. The sequence goes on from NW_027515602.1 coordinate 431,248, forward strand.
GAATGATGTGTATTTCATGGTGAATTTCGATTGGCATATATGTTGCTACATTTTAATATCTCTGTGTGTGTGTGTGTGTGTGTGTGTATACACACACACTTTACAGATTTTTCAAAATATGAAATATATATGTCTTATTTGCACTCCCTAAATTCATTCATGTTCAAGTATGTGGATTTATAATCAACTTTTCACCAGATTATTGTCAGAAATATTCATCCACCTGAAATACATATTTGTTTCCTAGTACTGAAAACTACCTTCAGTGAATGGTGCATACAACTCCTGTTCATAGCTGCAGCCTAAGGGGCCCAGCAAACTTCCAGCTGCCTGCAAACTTTCAGCTGCCGGCTGATGATTGGCTCACAGTGGCCCCAGCAACATCTAGCTGATTGGCTCCTCTGCGGTGATGCTCATTGGAGATGCTCATTGAGCTGTTTCCCCACCCTTTCAGACTGCCAGCTGATATTTGGCTCACAGCAGCCCCAGCAACATCTAGCTGATTGGCTCCTCTGCAGTGATGCTCATTGGGCTGCTTCCCTGCCTTTTCAGATCACAGAGCTGCTCATTGGGGGACTTTTTGACTCCACACGTGACCCAGCCAATCGGTCTCAAGAGCAGGAGGATTGTGGGAAGAGGAGAGAGGCTTGTGTGGGAGGGAAAGGCTTGTGGGAAGCCGGTGGTGACAGTTGGGGCTCTGAGGGTTTTTCCTGAGAGGCTCTTTTGCTTGGCGTGTGTGGTTCTAAAAATAAAGTTGCTTTCTTTTGAAAAGTGGCTCCTGATTGTGCCCAGCCAGACTGCAGCATTTGGTGGCTCGCATGGGGAGCGACTGAGGGTAACTGATAAGGTAAACTGCTTGCCCCTGAGGGCAGGACAAGAGGATGGGTAGCCATTTTAAGATTCCTCTTTTGTTTTGCTTCACATTTGCTTTAAATAGCCTGTCCCTGGAGATGAGTGAGACGGAAGAAAAACCGCTCACATCTGAGGAAAAACTATTTGTGTCTGAGGAACAGATAGAGAGAAAGGCTATAATGATATTTTGTTTTTCCATTTTTATTTCATTCTATCTCTGTTTTGTTTGGTGTTATCTTGTTGGGTTGTATTATAGTAGAAATATGGCATCAGAAATTAGAAAAAAAAATCAAACTGAAAAAGTGTTAAGTAAATTGTTAGAGGAAGGAGGCATCCCAGTAAAATTAAGAGCAGTCAGGGCATACGTTGATACAATACAAAAATGTAGCCCATGGCTTTTTAAGGAGGAGTTGTTAAATATATCACAATGGAACCATCATGGTGAAGATTTAAAAAGAATAGAAAAGAAAAGCCCAGGGACTCTGCCAGTTGGCACATTGCCATTGTGGACTTTCGTATCTTGTTTGTTTAGTCAAAAGCCTTCAGTTCAGACAATGGTAGAGGAAGGAGAAGACATATTGATTCAAGTAAAAGAGAAGGTCTCTCAAGTTAGTCAGACAGAGGAAAAAATTCAAGTAAAAGAGAAGGTCTCTCGAACCAGTCAGACAGAGGAAAAAAATCATGTAAAAGAGAAGGCCTCTCAAGCTAGTCAGACAGAGAAAGAAAGTGTAAAACAGTAAAAGCCATCAGGGGGAAATTTACAACAGGAGACTACTACTAACACCTTTCTATCACCAGAGGGTGTAAGTGTCCAACCAACAGAACCACCTCTACAGGAGACTGCTACTAATACTTTTCTATCACCAGAGGACGTAAGTGTCCAACTAACAAGGCCACCTCCATATGCTGGGAAGCCCCCAACCCCCACAGTTGATAGTTGGGATCCTGAGACAAGATCTCAAATATTAACATGCTCTATATTTGAGGTAGGAGGGAAGCGAGTTTACCATGCTTTAAATTTCAAAACAGTGAAGCAGATAAAAGAGGCTGTAACAACCTATGGTCCTCAAGCACCCTTCACTGTAAGCATGGTCGAAACCATTAACAACTTGAACATGAAGCCAGCAGATTGCGCTAATATGTGTAAAGTTGTGCTAAATGGAGGACAATACCTGTTATGGAAGGTTGACAATGAGGAATTTTGCAAGGAGACGGCTATGCGAAATGCAGCAGCTGGTTATCCTCAGAGAAATCTAGATATGTTGTTAGGAAAGGGACCTTATGAGGATCAGCAGCAACAAATTGCATATGATTCTGGTGTATGTGCATAAATTGCTGTAGATGCAATTAAGTCATGGAAGACTTTACAAGGACTTGGAGGTTTACAAGGTCAATTATCTAAAGTAATACAAGGAGCTAATTAACTTTATGCTGAATTTGTCGATAGGCTTATTCAAACAGGTACCAGAGGTTCTGGGAAAACAGAATAAGCAATGCTATTACTAAAAAAACTGGCTTATGAGCAAGCGAATAGTTGGTGCAGAGATATAATTAGACCATGGAAACATGAAGATTTAAACACATATATTAAATTATGTAGAGACATTAATGAACAAGAGCAAGTCGTGGCAACTGCAGTAAAACAGGCTTTAGATGCCAGAGACATTAATGAGGAAGGGCAAATTGTGGCAGCTGCACTAAAACAGGCATTAGATGCCAGGCCAAGAACATGCTACAATTGTGAACAAACAGGACATTTTAAAAGGAATTTCCCATAGGAGGAGGGTTTAACAAAATTACTTATAGATATTAAAGGTTTTTTTTTTTCAATTCCAATTCATCCTGAGGATAGTCCACGTTTTGCATTTACTATCCCTGCACTGAATCATGAAGGTTCTGATCAGAGATATGAATGGAAAGTACTGCCTCAAGGGATGGCTAACAGCCCAACAATGTGTCAAATTTATTTTAACAAAGTAATCAAGCCACTTAGAAATCAAAATCCTGAACTACAATATTTCAGTATATGGATGATATATTATTAGCACACAAAGCTAAAAACACATTGCTAGAATGTTATGCCACACTTACAAACTTATTAAAAAATAATCTAGATATAGCAATAGATAAAGTACAATTAAATTTTCCAATTAATTATTTAGGTGTTCTATTATCCTCAACCATGTACCGCCACCAAAAATTCAAATACAAGTAGATCAACTCAAATCACATAACGACTTTCAAAAGTTATTAGGAGACATAAATTGGATAAGGCCTTATCTAGGTATACCAACAAGAGAGTTGGGATATTTATTTGATATCCTAAAAGGTCCATCATATCCCAATTCACGGTACATGTTAACGCCTGAAGCAAGAAAGGCATTAAAAATCATTAAAACATATATGGAAAATATGCAATTGGATAGAATTGATATAAGTTTGCCTTTATTATTTATTGTCTACCAACAAAAAATATTCCTACAGGAGTATTTTTGCAAGAAGGTCCATTATTATAGATACATTTATCTTATTCTCCTAACACTATTCTTACTAGGTACCCTGAGGCTATAGGACAATTAATACCCAAAGGAATAAAAGCAGCAAAGTGAGTGCTTGGGATTGCTCCCAATAAAATTATTACTCCACATACTCTGAATCAAATTGATGAGTTAGTTAATGAGTTAAATACTTGGGCAATAATCATGTGCAAATCTAATGTTTCATTTCATAATCACTTACCATCTAATCCTTTATTGTCTTTTTGGTCATCGCATCCTGTAATTTTTCCAAAATTGACAAGAAAAACACCTATCATGAATGCTCCAAATATATTTACTGATGGATCAAATAATGGTACAGCAGCAATAGTTACACCTGATCAAACTTTTACATTTCTAGTACCCAAACAATCAGCTCAAAATGTAGAGCTTAATGCAGTATTACAAGCTTTTGTGATGTTTAAAGATTCTGTATTTAATTTATTTTTGATAGTCAGCATATAGTTAATGCTATAGTATGCCTTGAAGATGCTGGTAGGATTTCCCATTCCTCTACTGTTTTCTCCTTGCTTTCCACTATACAAAGTATAATCTGGGACAGAAAAGATCCATTCTTTATAGGACATATCAGGGCACATACAGGATTGCCTGGAGCCATCAGTTTGGGCAATGATTTAGCAAATAAAAGTACACATGACATACATATTTTCTCTACACTAGAAGAAGCTATAAATTTTCGTAAAAAGTTCCATGTCAAAGCTAATACCTTACAAAAGCCTTCTAAAATAACTAAGGAAAAAGCTAGACAAATAATAAAACAATGTCAAAATTGTGTGACCTTTTTACCACAAGTTAATCTTGGAGTCAATCCTAGAGGATTGATACCTAATCATATTTGGCCGATGGACATCACACACTTGCCAGGATTTGGAAAATTAAAATATTTGTATGTTACAGTTGATACTTCTTCTGGATTTTTGATGGGCACCCTTCATGCCGGAGAAAAAACTAAAGATATTATCACTCATTGCTTACAAAATTTTGCCACTGTGGGCGTTCCCAAACAGTTAAAAACAGATAATGCCCCTGGTTATACTTCTACCTCTTTTAAACAATTTTGGTCATCATTTGGCATTACTCATATAACATTAATCCCATACAATCCACAGGGACAAGGCATAGTTGAAAAAGCTCATCAAACTATTAAAAAGTACTTATTAAAGCAAAAAAGACGCAATTGGGAAAGGGTATATATTCCCCAAAGACAAACTTAAAATAACCCTTTTTATTCTAAACTTTTAAAATTTGGATTCATCAGGACTTAGTGCTGGGGAAAGGCATATGTGTCCAAAAAATGTGCATAAGCCCAAGGTTCTTTGGAAAGATATTCTAACAGGACAATGGAAAGGTCCTGACCCAGTAATTGTCTGGAGTCGGGGGTCTGTTTGTCTGTTTCCACAGGAAAAACAGTAGCCGATTTGGATTCCAGAGAGATTAACCAAGGTCCTGACCCAATAATTGTCTGGAGCCAGGGGCCTGTTTGTGTGTTTCCACAGAGAGAACAACAGCCGATTTGGATTCCAGAGAGATTAACTGAAGCGATTTCTACAGAACAAAAAGAAGATGATTTGACTCAAGTCCATATCAGCTGATATCCAAAATTCCAGTTTGGCTACCCTTACATCTAAGATAGAACCAGGATGCTTTTTTCAATATCTATTTTATTATTGCCTTTTCCCACATTTTATTTTGTTTTTTTGAGCTCATACATACCTAGTTTAATGTTTTGGTGATCAGTTCTATTTTTTGACAATAGAGTTTTTAAACATTGCAATGGAGATTTCACATGTAAAAAGTTATAAGGCCTTTACTATTAGGTTATGTGTTGTATGTATTATATTATGTGTGCACACTTGTGTTTTGTGTTATATGTTTGAATGTTCATATGTCCATATATCATATATGATGAGGGCTCATGAAAAAATTGATCCAAATATTTTTTTATTCACATTATTTAAATGGCTTAATTTAAATTGGGTAAACAGCTGTTGAGGATTGTTTTAAAATGTGAACATAAGAGGAGGTTAACAGATCTGTTTGTTTTCTTTCACATTTCCTTTTCATTATATTTAATAATTCTCTCCAAGACAATGTAAATTGTTAAGAAAATTGTTTTATTTCAGTGTTTTCTGGAATGTTACATAATTTTTTCTTTAGCCATTATTGCCAGAATTTCTATCTTCGTCACAGTGCTGGTGAAATCAAAGATAAAACCAATCTACAGCTTCTGCAATAGCCATCACTGAACTGCTTGCAGAACTTGCCTGGACACATTGTGAACTCACATGTATGCATTGTAAACTATCTGTTTGTGCAGCAACTTGTGGTAGTGTTGGGTTATATTTGCTGATGATGTCATTGGTGGTACAATTTTTTCAAAAGGAGCCGTCAATTGGCTTGGTGTATCTTCCTCCCTTCTGAGATTCCAAAAGTAAGGGACAGGGTAAACACTCCACAACCATGGAGCTCTGCTGGCCTAAAGACTTCTTGAGAATCTGCCTCTGACGTTGGGCACTTGAAATATATGTTGTTGTTGGGAATTTTAGCTTTCTTTGTAGTGAGACCATCAAATCTGGGTCTGCATCTATGTGACTTGGAGGTCATGGTTTCTTATTTTCCAATGAACATGAGGCAGCAATGTTGAATTCTCTCTTTTAGGGTAAACTGTGGCCACGGGGGGCTAAGTGTATCCACATGTGGACTGTGAAGCCATTTGGGCATCCTTCACTTTTTGTGGTGTTTCTTGCTGCTGAAATGGAATTTTTGTATTTGCTTCACGAAATACAAAGAATTCAACTGTTACCCAGTGCGTGAGGGAGATCTGTCACCTGTGGTAGGTCAGGGTCTGCAGAAGAATGCATCAACCAGGCTTATATTCCACATAGCTTGCCCCCATGACCATAGCAACCCGATTCTAAACATTGCCCTGAAACCTCTCCATATAACAAGATGCCTTTACATAGAAGGGACTGCTGGCTGCACCATGTCTCTCACAAGGCATTTGGAAGCCAATGGGAGATCCACATGGCCCCACCACAGATGTTTTATCACACACCTGCCCACCACTGCTCTATGCCCACTCCTCAGCAGGCTTCAACTTCTTGGCATCTCTGTTCGGCACCATCTTCATAAAAACCAGTCAATCAAGGCACTGACTGGTATACTCATGATCATCCTCAGGATATCCAAAGATTCTCCAGTGCCACCTGGTCATGGGAATTTTAAAAATTTCATGGTATTTATCTAGCCACTTTTCAAGGAGGAAGTTGGAGGCACTGTGGGTTTCAATTTATTCTGGAACCATTAAATGGTGAGGAAGCTCATTTCAATGAAATCTCTGGAGAACCCTCACAGGAAGGTTCCCAATGAGGTCTACAATGTGATGTCCATGTGTGTTTTGACTCTCAATTATGGCTGCCAAGTTTTTCAGAATAAAATCATGTGATATCCTGGCTGAGATTCCAAGTGCTCTGGGAAAAGCCACCCTGGGCCAAGATCTCAGTTTCCAAGGGTGACTCTCATGCGTGGCCTCATAAAATCCCAACACAATTTATGCCAGTACTTCTCTGAGGTCTGTTCCAGAACTCATTCTCTAAGGGGAATCACACCAGAGTTCAAGTCCAGGTGGACCCAGGCATCTGTTCCAACTGCCACACAAATGACCACAATTTAAACCAAAACACTCCCACATGGCCCTCATCTTCGTCCATACAGACACTCATCATAACCTCTGGCTGGAGTTTTCCATGAGGGGTGCAGCACAAGACAGTGTCCAAAATAACCTCCCTTGCCCCTCATTTGCATAAAGACATGTTGGCCTGGACACCCATCTTGGGAACCAGGAATGATCTGAAAGACCCCAGCCCAGAAACCCCAGGCCCCATTGTGAAACCATCAGGGCGTGTTGCTAACCCACTAAACACTGGAGAGGTCTATCTGTTAATCAGTTAAGGGTAGTCTATTGTGAAAGGACAGGATGGTTGGAAAAGAACAAAAAAAACCAGGTCCCAGGGCATTCTTAGGCAAATAGGAACTGATAACATAAAGTAAAGAACAACTTTGCCCTTTAGGTAATCTATATGCTGGGTTCAAAATAACCAATAAGAAACCTGTTGCTTACCGCGCGCGCGAAACCTGCCCCATTATCCTATAAAAGACCTGTACCCCAAAGCCTGGTGTGCCAGTTCACCAAAGCTCCGGCTGAGGTTTTGCTGAGCACCCACAGGCGTCTGTGTCTGAATAAACCTCTTGCGTTTGCAGCCAGTGCTTCGTGCGTCTTTCTTGGACAGGGAATCGGTGGGTCTTTCATTTGGCGAGCCAGCCAGGAGAACTCCTGTAACCCCGTCCGGATCCCTGCCCGAGGAACACCCGGCAACCACTGGGAGGTAAGCTGGCCAGCTCGTGTCATTTTGTGTCTCTTCTGTTCTATGTTTGCAGTCTTCGGTCGTTATCTGTCTGTGCGCGGCGTCCGTACGATTACGCGTAATCGCTCTGTTTTCTGGGCAGCTCGAGAAGGAGTTGACGAACTCGGACTTCTCTCCTGCCACCCTGGGAGACGTCCCAGGGATTCCTGCCACCCTGGGAGACGTCCCAGGGTTCTGAGTGGATTGCCTGTAGTAAAGTATTTTGTGAAGTATTTGGTAAAGTATTTTGTAGCTGACGGATCCATCTGAGCCTTTAGTTTCTGGGTAGCAATCCACGACGTGCTGCGAATTTTGTGGCCGCGCTGCGAATTTTGTGTTTTGTGTTTCTATTGTCCTGTCTGTTCCCAGCCCAAAACCCTGGCAAGAGAACTAATCTCCCAATCTGGGGTTGTCAGACCCAATCTGAGGGGGATGCTCCCCCAATCTGAAGGGAAGGCCCCAGTTGGCTTGGGGCCAGCACCCACTTTCATTTTTTTGACAATCTGAAAAGGGAATCTATGTCTTTGTGTGTCTCTGTGTGTCTTTTTATGTGTCTGTTTAGTGTGATGGCATTGTTTTACTTTGGACTGATGCAGAGTCCCAAATTCCAATCTGCCTTAGAGGTATGGAGATAACTTTAGCTAAATTCTAACCTAAATTGTAAGCGAGATTAGGGAAGCAGTGTTTTCTTTTCTTCCCGTAGTTGGCTTGCGTGCACCCACTGCGGTTAAGAAATGCCTGCTGGGGATCTAAAAACTTTGATATCTCGCTTTAACTTTTCTCAAAACCCTGTACTCATTATTAAATTGGCATTAATTGGCTTTGGGAATGGGAGCCGAACTTTCAGTCATAAATTCTGTCCCAGACTGAGATTCTACACCGAGGTAAGTGCACGCACCCCATGTCTGTTTGAGGTGCATCTTTCTCTCTCTTTCTCTCTGGAGGGTAAGGTGGGCACCCGACGGCTACTTAAACGCAACTAGTGCAGCCGCCACTCTTCAAGACTCGGGTGAGAGGTTTCTCGGCCTAGGCAGCTCTTAATCACCTGTTCAATACAGAGCAGGCATGTTGGGTTCTGCCAAAGCCGCTTCCAACTTTTCTGTCTGGGCCCGGAGAGCAATTGGCGTGAGTACACAGTGTCTGGAATCCCGACCTGCTTTGGATGCATGGAGGTGGAGGAAGGAGTTTGGAACAACTGCGGAATTCTGGTCTGGGCTACTCTCAGATGATTCTTAAGGTTCCTTTCTCTTGAGCCCCCTCCCGACAGCCCTAAGGGGTATCTAGGGTGATCGGTAGATGAATGGCACTGAGGGAAAGCCCCAATCACATTTGCCTCCGTATGGGCTACGCAACACTCCCACAACCTCGCATCCATTCCTCCTGGATGCTCCCCTTCCTTTGCAGGTCAGAAATGTTAGAAAATCAGGTTGCAGGACTAAGAAAGGCACGGGATAATTAGCAAAATCTGCCCAGGTTCCCTAAGGTGCATAGGTAACTTTCAATAGTCTGTTTTACCACCCCAATGTTTAAAATGAGCTGTGTTCTTTAAGCTGCTAGAGAGGCATTTTTAGAATGAACTCTTCCGGTAATCTGCTACCTTACAACCAGTAGATATCCCTTAACACTTAGGCGGCTCCTTTAGTCTACAGTTCTGCCATGAGAAAAAGAGTCAAGAGAAAAATTTGAGCTGATCAAAGTACATACCCTCTTCCCCCTTCAAGACCTAAGGCAGATAAAAACTGACTCTACTGGAAAAGTTAGGAGATATGCCAGATTGCCTGGGATTGGGTCTATCCAAAGGTGCTAATCCTGTAAGTAAAGGGGAAACTGAGGATTTCTCAGCAGCTGCCAGAGCCATCTTCGCTCTGGGGAATTTCCTCATTCTTTCCCTGCACTGCAAGGATTACTCCACCTGAATACAGTAAAGTCAGTCACACTGAGGCCCTTAATTTTACACCTATATTTGCCCCTATGTGAAAACATCTGGTCCACTCATGGGGAAATCTATGGTGCCACTGATAGAAGTCATAATTAAATGGAAGTTCAAAACCTGGAGAGATATTTTCTTATCTAGTTGTCTGATTGTTTCTTGGGGATAATCTAGGCTAAATGTGTGTCTAAAAAATGATGTTTCATTGTAACATCTGGTATCTAAATGAGTTTGAAGCATTGCACAATCTTGCAGTTAAAAGTTAGGGTTAGGTAATTATTTAGTTTGATTTCAGATAATTCATGCCAGAGAACTTAGATACTTAGCATAGAAAATTAAAAGAACTCTACTTCCAAGTTGGCAAGTAACTCCCAATCATTCAGTGTTATTTTTTCATCAATTTTGAACTGGGTAGCCTGAAAAGATTTCACTAGGTGTACCAGTGCATTAATTTGGGCAAGGATAGTAAATTATGATTTGGTATCTGTTCCCCTTAGTGTATAAGATTCAGGGAAAAAAAAATGTTGGATTGGGACGTTGGTCTGGCTTATTGAAATAACATTGAATAGCAACAGTCTTGGAAATTTTTTTAAAAGCTTAATTTTGGATATACATGGTAGTGTGTAGTTCTCTTTTAAGATTATCTCCAGGTGATTTAATGAAACTTAATACTACTTTAGGAACTTCAGAACAAAGAAAGTGACTTAATGATCCTAAATAAATTTCTTCTGATGGTAGAGATCCTATTTTCAGTTTTGTGTGAGCAAGTTTTTCTAGTGTAGGAAAATGTAAAAGGTATGAAATTTTATAAATTGCATCTTAAACTTGTATCATAATTTTCAACATCCAAACCTGGAAATTGTGACTTATGGTTAAAATGCCTTAGGCATGAGGTTTGTGCTCAGAATTCCAGTTTTCCCAGACCTCAGCCAGGACTTAAGCTGATATGCAAATAGAAGAAGCCTGGAGCACTCAGTAGGAGACAGATCTGAGACCCAAGGGAAAAAAAAAAAAAAAGAGTAAAAGTGTCTTTTTATGGGAACTCAAACTAGATTAAACCAGAGAGTAAATTGTATGGCATTTACAAATTACAGGCCTGTCAATTTTTTCTAGGACTTTTGCTTTTTTTTTCTTAGATTCTGTATTTTTTTTTTTTGAGCTCATGATTTTGATCCTATAGACAAGTTAATGTTTTTCTGATAAGTTCTATTTTTGATCAACTATGGAGTTTTTAAACATTGCAATGAGATTTCACCTGAGAAAGCAACAAGGCCTTTACTATTGTGTTGTGTTACACTTGTGTTACGTGTTGTATGTCAGTATGTCTGTGTGTATTTCCATATATCATATAGTGATATAACAATTGGCAGATGAGGAGCGCTCATAAAAAATTTTAAAAATGGATCCAAATATCTTTGACTCACGTGATTCAAATGGTTCAATTTAAATTAGGTAAACAGATGAAAGTAAAGATGTCTTTAAAATTAAGCTTATAAGTTTTTCTAGGTGTTCAAAAATAAAACCTAACAAAATGTTTATGTCTATAAAATAATCTGATTAAATTCAAAATTTACAAGTATTTTTTCCAAATGTGAACAGAAAAAGGTTAACAGATAAAAAAGAGAAACTAGAAGGTTCTAGGTATGGATTTCATAGAAGGAAAATGTGTTTCTGGATAAGAGTCTATATGATTAAGTAATTAAGAGGGTTTAAGTAAATGATATAAAGAAGGTCTGTGTAAGTTGCTTATAAGTGTAAGTTTTTGAGCAAGTAATCTTAAAGAAATTAAACAGCTGGTTAAACAAGTGCTATTGTTTTAGAGAATTGTGCTATGTTATCTCTTTAAAAGCTAAACTTGGTTAATATAAAAACATCAATGTAGTTGGTGCTATTAATGTGTTCACATCTTCCAGGTATACAAGTCTGTTAGGTAGAAGCTTCAAAAGAGCATTATATCAAGCTGTGTTCTAAAGTTGTATGATAATTTTAGGCTTAAAAGAAAGATATGTTGGAGATATAATTAAATCATTTGTGTTCTATAACTGGGCTTGTTATCAATAAGATATGTACAGTTCTATGTTACTTTTTACACTGAGATACAACTTAAGTGTATTTTTAAGTTAATGAGGGCTTAATCTGTGTAAAGGTTTTATTGTAAAACACAAAAGTACTTTACTACTTTTCTACAAAAGGTTAGAAGCTTTCAGCCTTTCTTTAATTCATGTTTTAGATGTGATATTATGTTATGTTTGCTCAAGTTCACAACAATTTATGTAGGCTTTGTAAAACGATGTCTAAAAAGCAAAGATCAGTCTCAGAACTGCAGTACTTAAGATTTATGAAGAACCCCGCCTTACTTGAGATAAAGCTCTATGTCCCATCCCACTATATGTGAAAGTAACTATAAAAAAAATAGGCTAGATTTCAGTACATTTAAAGTTGTGTCCAAAAGTTAGTTTTTGTTAAGATTACTAAGATCTCAAACAGGGAATTATAATGTATAACTCTGCCAAAATTCAAGGTAGCTATTATATGAACTAAATATGTTTTTACTCTTTGATAATTTTATCTTGTAGTTTTCAAAATGGCTTAAAGATTGCCTGTTAATGTTTTGCAGAGGTACTGATTTAAGAACTCACAACCTGGGTTAATGTAAGATAAAGAGTTATCACCTACAGGATAGAGAGATAGACATTAAAGCCCAGTGCGCTTAATATAAGGCTGTTAACTTATTTGCTAGATGTTTAAGATTAAGTTTTAAAATTAAAAATTTGGCTCTTGCCCTCTGAGTCAGTCTGAGTCAGGGGATAGGGGACTTTTCCAAAGAGCTTTGCAACTCTAGGCCACATAACCTCCCGATCAGGGAGATTAATGAGACCAGTGGAGGACAGAAAGCCAATCAGTGCATTTGCTGTGAAGAGGAGGGTCATCAGAAAAGGGAGATATGCCTGATGCTTCCGAGGGAAGCCACATGGTCAAGCAAGGCCTGGACCCATCCTAGCGCAAATGGCACTAGCAGATCTGAGAAGCTGCTGTAAGTTCCCGAGGACTCCCAAGAAAACTCAGCTGACTGTTAACAATAGATGGAAACAAAAGTCAGTTGGACTTGCTTCATCTTAAACACTTAGCAAAGACAGTCAAAGCCAAAACACAGCTATTCCTGGGCATTTTAAATAAAATAATAGTTAAATGTAACTTCCATAAATAAGTAAACTGGAGGCTTCAAAAGAGATTCTCAGACAGGAATGCCTGATAACTATCAAAAGGAACTGCCAGAGTAGTATTTAGTTCAAGGCCTTTATTTGCTAGTATAGTTATCCAGCCCTAAGTAACAGAATTAAATATTTCTCTATTAGATACAGAGGTCATACTAGTAAAAGGATTTTGCAAGTCAGATGACATTAAGTTATTAAACTGTATCTTAAGGGAAAGGACATCTGTAACCCTAAAAGTTAAATGTTATGTTTACAGTCCTGGTAACTGAGGATGTTAAAGCCTGATGAGGGAACTTATGTATAGTGACATGTTCCAGCTTTTGCAACACTTATTCAGTACTCATGGTTTTTGTTTCTCTCATAGAAACATCCATCCCCAGATGACAACCTGTTTTTCCCCAAGCAGATCTCAAATGGAACTGACTTCTAAATGGGAACTCGCGTCCCCCAAGTCGCCCCCCACGTCTTCAAGCCCCCTCATGTTCGACACCCCCTTTTCAGCTCTGAAGCAGCCAGAATGAGTCATCGCCCCTTCTCCACACAGCAATAAAGTTTCTAAAATTAGGGGGGAACAAAGCCAAAAATGGAAAGGCAGTGTAGATAGGTAAATCGAGTCAGGTTGGATCTAGGAGGCCAATTTTAAGTAAGTCTGGAAAGTTAAAGACTGTCCCCTGAGGATTACTGTTTTCCAAGATGTAGAGTCTGCCTAAATAGGCCCCCAACTGAGGGAACCATGATTGGTTCCCAAGTTTCCAGACAAAGGGGGGAATGAAAGACCCCAGCCCAGAAACCCCAGGCCCCATTGTGAAACCATCAGGGCGTGTTGCTAACCCACTAAACACTGGAGAGGTCTATCTGTTAATCAGTTAAGGGTAGTCTATTGTGAAAGGACAGGATGGTTGGAAAAGAACAAAAAAAAACAGGTCCCAGGGCATTCTTAGGCAAATAGGAACTGATAACATAAAGTAAAGAACAACTTTGCCCTTTAGGTAATCTATATGCTGGGTTCAAAATAACCAATAAGAAACCTGTTGCTTACCGCGCGCGCGAAACCTGCCCCATTATCCTATAAAAGACCTGTACCCCAAAGCCTGGTGTGCCAGTTCACCAAAGCTCCGGCTGAGGTTTTGCTGAGCACCCACAGGCGTCTGTGTCTGAATAAACCTCTTGCATTTGCAGCCAGTGCTTCGTGCGTCTTTCTTGGACAGGGAATCGGTGGGTCTTTCAGATCAAATAGGCCTGCTGTTAATACTGCTCTGCTTCTCCAATATGAGGCCTACTGACTGTCAGGTATAGATTCTTTTTTTTTTTTTTTTAGAAAGAGTGAGAGAGTGAAAAGACGGGGAGAGAGAGAGAATTTTAATACTTTTCTTTTTTAGTATTTGGCGAACACAACATCTTTGTCTGTATGTGGTGCTGAGGATCGAACCCGGGCCGCACGCATGCCAGGCGAGCACGCTAGGGCGTGAGCCACATTCCCAGCACCAGGTATAGATTCTTCATGTGATTTGGATTCAGTTGAAACCCAAGCACCTATGGGCTAGTTTCTGCAGGGCTTTGAAGATCTTATTTGAACCAAAGGTTCGTATTCTTACTTGATGGAGGTCAGGAACCTTACAGAGAAAGGCGAGAGAATTCTTCTACAATGAATGCTCTTTTAGCCAATGTAGTTTATGATGCACACATGGGATCTTTCTTTAGATGCATCAGGTGCTGAGAATCTAAGCCACAGCCTCACAGAGGACCTATAGCCTGATTCAGACACATTCCTTTCCAAAGCAATTAAGCAAAGAGCCACATGTGATGCCCATTCATTTGCATTTGAAAACTGTTTTCTTTATGCTTCCCAATGGGTGGCCTGAGGCAAAGATCATCCTGACATTCAGGGCAACAGAAAAATAGGTAAGCAAAAGGCCCAAAGCAGTGTTTCTCCACTGAGACTTTTCCTGATCACAGATATCTGAGTTTTCTGGGAAGCTCGCCATTCCCTTCAGCTATCAAGTACATGGCCATGTCACTGAGTTTAGAGGTGGTACATATCTTGGAAACAATATCATGAGCCTATTCTGGAGAGTGGCCAGGATTCAGAAAAAAAACCAGAAACTTAGTAAGATATCAGGGGTTGCTCATTGATAAGGCAAGCCGCAGTCCATTCATAAATTGGGAAGTATGAATGCTGGGAAGCTTTCTACTACACAGGACACATCAATTGAAGCTTTCTGTTTTCTAAAGTCTACAACCACGTACACGGTGGGATACACAGACCTAGAAACACTCGCCGTGTCAAACGACTTACTAGAATCAGTTCACTCCAAAGTAAACAAACCGCCTTTCTTACCTATTCTCAGAACATTAGACAAAACCACAAACCCACACCCACACCCACAAAGGCACCTCCTTCCCCCAAGTAGGTCTGTGACTATCCGGAGTGTCCTCTGACTTTTGGGCCATACTATGTTCCCCCAAAATGGCCTGTCCTGTCTCAGATCTGGTCTCCTTGTGAAGCCAGATTTAAAGTTAGGTAGTCAGTGTAGTCAGGTAAATTGGGTCTAATATCGAGTGAAATCTAAAATGGAGGCCATGCTGGGAATGACTCAGGGAAAACGCAGGACAACTCATGGAATGTTAATGAAGTCCTGAAAAGGCCCTAGGCCAAAGTCCACCTCAAAGAAATGTTAATGGAGCCCGGAAAACAGCCCCAACAGACTTGGAGATAGCCCATCCCAAAAGGTGATAATTAAGCCCACCTGGAGGCCTCCAACCTACATTCCATCACTGAAAGAACTATAAAAAGGGGAAAGAACAGCCCTTCCACGGATTCCACCTCTTGGGTCCCCTTCTTCCTCCGGGAGAAGTCTTTTCTGCTGTCCTTTAATAAATTTCTAATTTCTATTCTGACCTTGCCTCGGCGTGCTTCTTTGGTGTTATTCTTCAACATTGGGGAAGCAAGAACTCGTCACTGGTCAACAGCGGTTTCATATTGGAGGTCCCATACCGAGATTCTACACCGAGGTAAGTGCACGCACCCCATGTCTGTTTGAGGTGCATCTTTCTCTCTCTTTCTCTCTGGAGGGTAAGGTGGGCACCCGACGGCTACTTAAATGCAACTAGTGCAGCCGCCACTCTTCAAGACTCGGGTGAGAGGTTTCTCGGCCTAGGCAGCTCTCAATCACCTGTTCAATACAGAGCAGGCATGTTGGGTTCTGCCAAAGCCGCTTCCAACTTTTCTGTCTGGGCCCGGAGAGCAATTGGCGTGAGTACACGGTGTCCCGAATCCCGATCTGCCTCGGATGCGTGGAGGTGGGGGAAGGAGTTTGGAACAACTGCGGAATTCCGGTCTGGGCTACTCTCAGAGGATTCTTAAGGTTCCTTTCTCTTGAACCTCCTCCCGACAGCCCTCAGGGGTATCTAGGGTGATCGGTAGATGAATGGCACTGAGGGAAAGCCCCAATCAACATTTGCCTCCATATGGGCTACGCAACACTCCCAACCTCGCATCCAATCCCTCCTGGATGCTCCCCTTCCTTCACAGGTCAGAAATGTTAGCAATTCGGGTTGAGACTCAGAAAGGCATGAGATAATTAGTAAAATCTGCTCAGGTTCCCTAAGGTGCATAGGTAACTTTCAATAGTCTGTTTTACCGCCCAATGTTTAAAATGGGCTGTGTTCTCTTTAAGCTGCTAGAGAGGCATTTTTAGAATCAACTCCTCAGGTAATCTGCTAGTCTACAGAGCAAAGGCAACAAAAGAGAGCATGTTTCTCTTTTACAATGCGTTTTTAGTGGCCAGGAGGATACAGTAATGCCCTTAAGTCTGAATCCTCCCAGGGTCTCTGGCACAGGGCAAACTGAGACCCTAGCACTTTGCTAAAGGGGACCAGAAACCCCTTGGCAAAGCAAGGTGAGAGACGGGTTTTCTGGACCGTTTAGGAAGCTCAAACCTAGGGAGACGTCCCTAATGAGAACAGTTTTCTCTGGTGCAGCGTCGGCGCCTGAGTCCTGTTTTCTTCTCACTCAGACGGGAGCTTCTCTCTCTCCAATACGCCAGGTGCACCACTAGCCTGCGTATTGAAAAATTGGGATAGTTTTGAACCTCAGACGCTCAAGACAAAGCGCCTCATTTTCTTGGCCTGGCCTCAATACAAACTCTGATGGAGAAACCTGGAAACCTGAGGGAAATATCAATTTTAATACAATTTACAAAAAGGAAATGGTGTGAGGTGCTGTATGTTCAGATTTTCATTGCTCTAAGGGAAAATCCTAAATTATGCCAACAGTGTAAAGTAGACAGCTATGATATCTGCTATGAAGAGAAAAAAATCTTGGACTCAGAAAAAAATCAAGAGAAAAACTTGAGCTGATCAAAGTACATACCCTCTTCCCCCTTCAAGACCTAAGGCAGATAAAAACTGACTCTACTAGAAAAGTTAGGAGATATGCCAGATTGCCTGGGATTGGGTCTATCCAAAGGTGCTAATCCTATAAGTAACGGGGAAACTGAGGATTTCTCAGCAGCTGCCAGAGCCATTTGCTCTGGAGAATTTCCTCATTCTTTCCCTGCACTGCAAGGATTACTCCACCTGAATGCAGTAAAGTCAGTCACACTGAGACCCTTAATTTTACACCTATAGTTGCCCCTATGTGAAAACATCTGGTCCACTCATGGGAAAATCTATGGTGCCACTGATAGGAGTCATAATTAAATGGAAGTTCAAAACCTGGAGAAATATTTTCTTATCTAGTTGTCTGATTGTTTCTTGGGGATAATCTAGGCTAAATGTGTGTCTAAAAGATGATGTTTCATTGTAACATCTGGTATCTAAATGAGTTTGAAGCATTGCACATCTTGCAGTTAAAAGTTAGGGTTAGGTAATTGTTTAGTTTGATTTCAGATAATTCATGCCAGAGAACTTAGATACTTAGGATAGAAAATTAGAAGAACTCTACTTCCAAGTTGGCAAGTAACTCCCAATCATTCAGTCTTATTTTTTCATCAATTTTGAACTGGGTAGCCTGAAAAGATTTCACTAGGTGTACCAGTGCATTAATTTGGGCAAGGATAGTAAATTATGATTTGGTATCTGTTCCCCTTAGTGTGTAAGATTCAGGAAAAGAAAATGTTGGATTGGGACGTTGGTCTGGCTTATTGAAATAACATTGAATAGCAACAGTCTTGGAAATTTTTAAAGCTTAATTTTGGATATACATGGTAGTGTGTAGTTCTCTTTTAAAATTTTTCAGGTGATTTAATGAAACTTAATACTACTTTAGGAACTTCAGAACAAAGAAAGTGACTTAATGATCCTAAAGAAATTTCTTCTGATGATATAGAGATCCTATTTTCAGTTTTGTTTGAGCAAGTTTTTCTAGTGTAGAAAGATGTAAAGGTATGAAATTTTATAAATTGCATTTTAAACTTGTATCATAATTTTCAACATCCAAACCTGGAAATTGTGACTTATAGTTAAAATGCCTTAGGCATGAGGTTTGTGCTCAGAATTCCAGTTTTCCCAGACCCAAGTCAGGGCTTAAGCTGATATGCAAATAGAAGAAGCCTGGAGCACTCAGTAGGAGACAGATCTGAGACCCAAGGAAAAAAAAAGGGTAAAAGTGTCTTTTTATGGGAACTCAAACTAGATTAAACCAAAGAGTAATTACAGGCCGGTCAATTTTTTCTAGGACTTTTGTTTTTTTCTTAAGATTCTGTATTTTTTTTTTTTGAGCTCATGATTTTGATCCTACAGACAAGTTAATGTTTTTCTGATAAGTTCTATTTTTGATCAACTATGGAGTTTTT